>NW_016804458.1:282750-284062 GCF_001698545.2 Rhinopithecus bieti | reverse complement strand
AGCCAGGATGGTCTCGATCTCCTGACCTCGTGATCCGCCCGTCTCGGCCTCCCAAAGTGCTGGGATTACAGGCTTGAGCCACCGCGCCCGGCCAGACATGTAGGATTTTCAATATTTCTAGCTTCCATTTAAATTTCTTCTTTGATAAATAGTTAATGGAATAAAATAGCTTAATTTCCAAGCATATTGGAATCTTCTGGTTATCTCTTCTGATTATGTCTTTATTTTACACTTGAATTCTAGCTTGAGCATTTAATTGACTAGTTTCAATGCCTTGAATAATTTTGAAACTCATTTAATGGCTCTGCATATATTTTTCTGCCTTAGTCATTTTTCTGTTGCTACAACTGAATACCTAAGATTGGGTAATTTATAACGAAAATACATTTATTTTTCATAGTTCTGGTTGCTGGGAAGTCCAAGGTCTTGGAGCTACATCTGGTAAGAGCCCTATTACTGGTAGAGACTTTCTTTAGAGCCCCCAGGGTGCTGCAGGGCATCATATGGCTAGGGAGCTTATTAGAGACAGCCAAACTGGCTTTAATAACAGATCCACTCTCATGATAGCTAACCCACTCCTGCAAACCTATTAATCCATTGATGAGGTCAGATCCCTATAACCCTTTTGAAAGCTCCATCACATTTGAAAGTTCTCATCTCTTAATACCGTTATACCAGGGACTGAGTTTCCGTATGAGTTTTGAAAGAGACAAACATTCAAACCACAGTGCGTGTAGTCATTAATATTTTGGTCAATGTTATATATGCACTTGGAAAAAATATACATAGTTTGTCATAGTTGACTTCAGTGTTCCATATGTGTCAACTAATGCCAAGTATTTTTCAGACCTCCCCTCTTTTTAATTTGTTTTTGTTTGTTTGTTTGTTTGTTTCTGTTATGGAGAAAGAGACATTAAATATTCTCTATAATTATGGTTTTGTATATTTCTCCTCTTGGTTCATCTAATTTTTAATATGTATTTTTGGAAGTCACACTAATAGATGCATACAAAATTTAATTGTAATGTTTTCCTATAACATTCACTTTATTTGTTGTTATTAAATATCCTTTTTCATCTCTAAAATTGTTTCTTCCTTTTAAGCTTATCTTTTCTGGTACTCATATTCTTTGTTTTGCTAATCTTTTCACAAAATATTCTTCTCATTCTTTTGCTTTTTACTTCTCTTTGCCTTTATATTTAAGGAGTAACTCTTGTAGCAATCTGTAGCAGCATGATATTTCTTGTCTTTTAATTTGTGTATTTAGACCATAAGACATTATTGTTATTATTATTATTATTATTATTATTTT
>NW_016804458.1:275517-282552 GCF_001698545.2 Rhinopithecus bieti | reverse complement strand
TATTTTTATTTATTTATTTATTTATTTATTTATTTATTTATTTATTTTTTTGAGACGGAGTCTCGCTCTGCCGCCCAGGCTGGAGTGCAGTGGCCGGATCTCAGCTCACTGCAAGCTCCGCCTCCCGGGTTCACACCATTCTCCTGCCTCAGCCTCCCAAGTAGCTGGGACTACAGGCGCCTGCCACGTCGCCCGGCTAGTTTTTTGTATTTTAGTATTTTGTATTTTAGTATTTTAGTATTTAGTATTTTGTATTTTAGTATTTTAGTATTTAGTATTTTGTATTTTGTATTTTGTATTTTAGTATTTTCAATAGCCATTTGTGGTACATCTGAATCTGCCTGGTGAGTAAGATTTGGGTTCCTCAAGACAGAGAAGTTATGACACCTGTATACTCATATTTCCTCTGAGAGCATCTGGCAAGACACCTGGACTACTAACTGTTGTTATGTTTATATAATATGGACACACTATAAATATAATACCTACATATTCATATATAGTGTTGCCTATTCACCTCCTCCAGTATTATTTTATTTTCAGTTCCAATTCCATAAGGATTTATTGGCTATTTTGTGTCAGGATTGATGCTAGCTAGATAATTTAGGCAGACCTGGAGGTGGCATCAAAGAGGAACGAATTTGGGATAATTCCTAGGTTTACTACTGGGGCAAGAGTTTAAGTTTATGTTTCTTCAATAAATGTGCAGATCCAGCAAGGAGATAGCTATCTTTTTTTTTTTCTTTAGAGCTTACTATATGCTAAGCACTGTGATAAATTGATTGCCTGAATTCTTATTTAATTTTCACAAATATATATGGTAGGTGCCATAATTAGCATTATTTGAGTGATGAGTAAGTTGAGGCTTGGAGAGGTAACTTGCCCAGTTTGCAGCAGATGACAGTAAGTAGGTGGACAAGCTTAAGGTTTACATTTTGGACTCACTGACAAACAGGTGGTAGTTAACTGCTATGGTTTGGATATGGTTTGTTTGTTACCACCAAAGCTCATGTTGAAATTTGATCCCTAGTGAGGGCGGGTTGGGGGTGAGGCCTAGTAGGAGGTGTTTGGGTTATGGCAGTGGATCCCTCATGAATGGCTCAGTGCTCTTCCAACGTTAGTAAATACATTCTTGTTCTCACAAGAGTGAATTAGTTCTCAGAAGAATGGATTCTCATGAGAGTGGGTAGTTATAAGCTGGGATGCCCCTAAAGTTTCCTTGTCTTCACACATGTCCACTTCCCCTTTTACCCTGTCTGCCATATTGTGATGCAGCAGAATAGGTCTCACCAGAAGCCAGAACTTGAACTTGAATTTGAACTTCTTATCCTTGAACTTCTCAGCCTGCAGAACCATGAGCTAAACAAACCTCTTTTCTTTATATGTGACCCAGTCTCAGGTATTCTTTTTTATTATTTATTTATTTATTTATTTGAGACAGAGTCTCGCTCCATCGCCCAGACTGGAGTGCAGTGGTGCGATCTCGGCTCACTGCAAGCTCGGCCTCCCAGGTTCACGTCATTCTCCTGCCTCAGCCTCCCAAGTAGCTGGGACTACAGGTAGTCGCCACCACGCCCGGCTAATATTTTGTATTTTTAGTAGAGAGAAGGTTTCACCATGTTAGCCAGGATGGTCTCGATCTCCTGACCTTGTGATCTGCCCACCTCGGCCTCCCAATCAGGTATTCTTTTATAGCAATGTAAAACAGACCAAGACATAACCCATAAAAAGTAAGATATCTTCTAAGAACAACCTATTTATATTGAAAGACAGTAAAATGAAGACCAGAATTCTGGAGAATATAAATATTTAAGGAGTGAGCAGAGAAAAAGTAATACACTATGAAAACCAAAATAAGAGGTCAGAGAAACAAAGGACCAGGAGAAAAATATTAAAAAAAAAAAAAAAAAAAAGATGCTCAACACTATCAATTATAGCAGAAGCATTTAGCAAAATAAGGCCTGAGGAATACTTACTGCATTTGTAAATGTGCAGGTCACTAATGTCTTTAGCTAAAGCTGCCTCAGTGGTATATGCAAAGTCAGTGTCCAGCCAGTGATTTGAGGAGCAGACGGGCTTAATGAAACTATTCTAGGTCCCACCTGAATATATTGGGCTTCCCAGCCTATCACAGAGTAGATCCATTAGCAGCTCATTACTTGGAAATGTATTTTTAGTCTGACTTCCTTTAATTATTATAAATTTCAAAATAACTCAGTGGGGCTATTGGATAAAGAATAGAGCATAGGAGAAATGCTCCTGAAATGACACTTTTATTACAAGAATCAGAATTGGAAGGATAAAGGAGAGTTCCTTTCAGGCCTGACATAAAGACTTCTTCTAAAAACATTAAAATATATGAACCCTGCAGAATCCATTCTGCATTTGTCTTTTCCCCTGTATCATTGCTAATGAATATGTCTTAGATTGTCAACCATGAGAAAGAAAGCATTTTCATTCCCACAGCATGTCATTTGCCTGAGAGTGGTGGTGTCTTCTTTATGTGTCATGGAACCTGTGACCTGTCACCTGATTGTCATGTTAGTTTATTAACATGTCAGGGAGTGCCACCCCTGGTTTCCACTTCAGAAAGGGAATTGCTTAGGGTGGGAGACATTCTGCTAGCCAGATAAGGGAGAGTTCTGCCAACTTTCAGTGCCAGGGAAACCCTAGACAGTAATCAGTACCAAACCTGACTATTATTAGGACCACCCAAAGGCACATGGCTGGGAACCAAACCTCTCTCCTACCTTGGTCTGATCTATTGGCAAGTTTCCCTGCTAGATCCAGCTTTGCTCCCACGTACATGGAGAGGAATTCAAAAACAGAAATTGTAAAGGAGATAGGGCAGAAGAAATGGTTGGAAAGTGGGTCTCAGATGCTGGAAGGGTCATAAGGGAGAAGTTTCTGGTTAGTTACATCAAGCAGGGCTTCAAACTTCAAAAAATAATAATTGATAGATGGAAGTCAAAGCTAAAGCCAAAGAAAGGCCTACACATGTTCAGAGATTTTGCGTTGGAAATTCTCTTTTTCCAGCTCTCTCTCCCACCCCCAAAAGTCACATGGGGAAAGCAAAGTAGTGATTAAGGAACTACAGGGGCAACAGCAGGCTATTCTCTGGGGCCTTCTAAATGCCAGGCCAAGCCTGCCGCCTGCTTGGGAGATGAGTATGTGCTCTCCTCCAAAACTTCCTCAAGCCTCCTCTCCTGACATCTTTCTGCCAGCTGGTAGTTCGAATTCTCAAGGCGCTTGGCCCTCCTGGTTCCTACAACGTGAGCCAAGCCCAGAGAACTTTGGTCCATCAATTTCCCCCTTGCTCCACCCCTCTTGCGAGCAGGACCTGGAACCTGGAGGTCAAGGAGAGGCTAGGAGTAGCGATCTATGGCGCTCTGGGAAGGAGCTCCCAGCTTGTCCATGGGTGCCTTGGGGAGAGCATCAGCTCTAGCTAGGAGGGTTTCCGGAGAGCCTTCTCCAGCTCAGGCACGCCTTTTGTCGTTTGTGAGGTGAACGCATTATCAGCTCTGACTTGAATTTCCCTGCAGGGTTATCCCGATATTTTAAAATTACAATCCAGACTCTTAACAAATTACGAATGTGTGTAAACATAATCAGAGTGTGGATGCAATCCACTTGTAATTGCTAATAGAAAAAAAGGAAAAGAAAAAACCCACAAAGACTTAAACAAGCAAGAAAAGCCGGGGAGGGGGGGATCAGTTCTGCAGGGTGTTTGCCTTTGTGATTTGCTTCCTAGGGGACTCTCCCAACGCGTCCCGCAGCCCACCCTGCCTCCCGACTCCCTGCGGTGATGTCGGGGCTAAAGGAATCCAGGGCTTGGTCCCTGCAGCTGAGGCCTACGGGATATCCCGGGAAAGAGCAGCCTCTCACGAGTGGTGAAGAGTCCCTCAAGCCTTCGCGCTCTGGTGGCCTGCCTCCGCCGAATTCTGAAAAAAGCAGTGCGGAACGGCGGAAGAGGGCCCTGCTGCTTGCCTCGCGCTCCCCGGGGACCGCGACTAAGTCCCCGACGCCGCTTTTCCCTTTCCCTGAGGACTCTGGGACTCTGCTCCCGAGTTCCAGCTCCAAGGACTCGAGGACACTCTCCGTTCCTCACTCTTCAAAGGCCACCGCCTTTTCTAGAGGTGGGCTCCCCGACCTTGTGCTTCTAGAGCTGCAGGAGCGGCACTGCACAGGTCTAACAAGCCCGGCACATTGGCACATTTCAGTTCGAAAGACATTTGGGGAAAATACTGCACATAGAAATTTATATTATACATTACGTATATTATATAATATTATGTATATAGTCGATAAATTAGCAAATGTGTGCGGTGTTTTTCTTGAAACCGTTAGCATCCTAGTTGGTATTAGTGGTATTGGTTGATATCAACACGAATGACAAGTGGGTGATTTTCAAGAAGCGCCCGGTCCCTCCGAATATCATCGGAGACGTCTGCGTATGCCTCCGGATGCCCATCTATAAACTCGCTTGTGGCTCTTCCTCGCTCACCAACCATATTGACCATTCACCCGGATAAGGCAACTTCCTCCGAAGTGCGATCTGAGGACGCTGACCGCCTAAATGACTGAGGACGCTGGATCTTTAGGGCGAATATCGTGTCTTGGGGATGCCGAAAGTCCCCAGCCCTTACCCAGACCTTTGTCACGAGGGGCAATTCGGTCTGTGTAGGGGACAAACAGCAACGTTAAAACGCAACTGTGTAAATGAGGATGGAGAATGCGAAAGGAGGGAGAGGCAAGGAGCTGCTCCAATTCTAGGGAGGTTTTGGGGAGTCTGATCCGCTCCAAGGACAAACCGCTGGGAAGGGAGAAACGGCCCACGTCGAACTGGATGCCGGGTGGAAACCTCTCTGCGCTATTAGATTGCGTCCAGTACAGCAGATGGCACGAGCATGTGCGGCGCTCAGCTTAGGCTCTCGGAGGCAGCTGAGTTGGAAATCTCGACGGAAGGCACCCACACACTCCCACTCTGCGCTGGCCCACCCGCGTGCACGCCCACCCCCCACGCGCGTCCAGTTCGCCCTAGCTCAGAAGCGCACAGATGTTTACAGCTTAGAGCCGGTACCGCTGGGGAGATCGAGCAACGTGCGCGGCGCACAGTGCGGCGCTGGCAGGGCTCTGGGCTCCCGGTCGGGGTTCGAGCGGCCCAGGGATGGGGTGGGGTGGGGAGAGTGGGGGGAGGGAGAAGGACTGCAGAAAGGAGGGGAGAGTGGGTGGACTAATGATGAAAAAGTCTCCTCCATCCCTGCTCCTTAATTAAATGCATGGAAAGAACCGAGGCGAGCACATCTGGTTTCAATCTGCAGCCCTTTGATGGCATCAAATGTTCTTTTCCCAGATCAGGGCTGGAAGTTCTGGGCTAACTATGGCCGTTTGGAGCCCAGAAACCATTTACACACACTCGTACCCTTCTTTCTCTCCAGTCAAGCCTCTTGGCTATAGGACGAAAAAAAAAGGTCTAGCAATCAAGGGAGTGCGGGAGTACGGATGCATGTGTGTGTGTGCGCGCGCGTTTAAAGAACATAAAACGCGACAAATAAGCACTTAATATTTTACTTAGTCGTCATATAGTAACTCATTTCTAATGAGACTGTTAAAGCTGTTACCAAATTCCAACAGGTCATGAAAAAACTGCTCAGCACCTCTCTGTCTTCTGTCAAGTTAGGGCTCCGCAGACGGACGACAGAGGATTATCCGTAGACTTAGATGGGGGTTCCTCTGCCCCTCTCTGTCCTCCCGCCACCACAGCCCAGGCCGGACGCAGAACCGCACGGAAGCCTCCCCCACTCCCGCCTCTGTGAGTGCTCCTGCCTGCTCCAAAGAATCTGGGCAGCGGGACCCTCTAGGTTTAGCGTCCTCGCCTGGGGAAGCAACCTTGGCCGTACCATAGAAATTACAAAATTGGCAGGGGGTAGGGAGAAATATTATAATATATTTTTGGAGTCCTCTCTTCCAGCTTAATAAACACGTACATTTCTCATTGCTCTAGCCCTGGTATTCCTAATGGCTGGGAAAGCCTCAAATAAACTCGGTGCCCTCTAGATCTCCCCAACCTGCCTTTAGTCCTTGTGAGAGACGTAAGAGAGCTTCCCATTATCATCCCTCTTGTTATTTTATTACATTATTTAATAGGCTCCCTTTATGGAACCAAAAATAGCCTTAATATGCTTACTTTCTCCCTGTACTCCCCCCAAAACTGTTAAAACAGCAGAAAATGTGTGTGTGTGTGTTTGTGTGTGTGTGTGTGTGTGTGTGTTTTAAAGGCGGTGGGGGAAGGCAGAAGGAGAAGAAAATTTGATTGTGATGGTGGCGGATTTTTTTCCAAATTTCCCCACAGCTGTTATCAAAACATGCAAATGAGATTTTCCAACAGGATTTTAAACAAATCTGGAGGAGTTAATGCCGAAGCAAAATAATCCGCACGTTTGAAGTGACTGTTTCAGTTTGTCTTTTCTCCCGTGATATTATTGCAGGGGAATGATAATTAGACCTTTAGAAATCCAAAGGGGCTCTCTTGCTCTCTTCCCTCTCTCATTTCTCTTCTCTCGTTCTCTCTCTCTCTCTCCTTCCCTCTCTCTCTACCTCCCTCCCTTCCTCTCTCCCTCCCTCTCTCTTGTTCCCTCCCTCTCCCTTTCTCTGTAACTCTGATGTTGGCAAAGGGGGTTTTCTTAATCAGACTGTTTTTTGGTCCCAGGGAAAGGAGGAAGAAGGAGATTGTGATGGAGAAAGGGGGTCTGTGAAACGTCAGGCACCGCACAAAGGCTTTGCCACGTAATTACAGGCTCCTATTAAGTCGAGATCTGCCCTCCCAGGGGTCTCCAATTTTCTTGTATTCCCTACAAAGCCTCCTCTGCATGCCAGTTTGTGCCTTTTGAAGTGCCAGAGAGCTTCTTGATCCAACTGAGAAGGAAAAGGAGCCCAGCAAGAAGAGGGGAGAGAGAGAAGGGAAAGGGGGGAACCCAACAGCACCCTCCGTCGGACTCTTGAGCCTTTTTTTTTTTAATTCTTCTTCTTCTTTTT
>NW_016804458.1:268840-275273 GCF_001698545.2 Rhinopithecus bieti | reverse complement strand
TTCTTCTTCTTCTTTTTTTTTTTTTTTTTTTTACTCCTTACAAAAAGTAAAGTGAGAATCCTGCTCTCTAATACATCTGCAAGACATCACCCTCTCCTCCTGAAACTTTAGTCACTCCTGAGAATCCACAGGAGTGCAGAGAGGGGGGAACACGTTTTCTTGAAGATGTTTTAAAGCTGGAACAAGCCTTCTTCTGTTGGTGCTTGAACTCTTGCCTGGGAATAACTTTTTTAACCTTTGAAAAAACCCTTCACTTTGATTCTTCTCTCCCACCCCTTCTTCTCTCTTCTTCTGTTTGCCTAACTCCCCCGCCCTGCTGGCCTCCGCTTTCCTTTCTCCCCCTTATTATTATTTTTAGTCTGTGCGTGTGGACACTTTTGGAGAGTTGGAACGGATTTTTTTTCTCCTGACTTGAACATAGGGTGACTTTTTAATACTGTATTTTAGTGTGGATTATCTCTTTGGACCGCCCCGGACTTGGCCTCAGGAAAGCAACCAAGGCTGTGGAAGGCGGCTGGTGCAGAACGCTCTGCTCTACAGAAGGGGGTCCCCCGCCCTCTTTTCCACTTTTTTTTTTGGCCTTCCTCTCCTTCCCTCCCTCTTCCTCTCTCTCTCTCTCTCTCTCTCTCTCTCTCTCTCTCTCTCTCCACTACCCCCCTCTTTCTTCCCCACTCGGCTCCTCTCCCCCCTTGCGCCCACAGCGTTTCGTGTTGATTCGAGCGGGAAGAGAGGGGGGTGGGTGGGATCGGTGGGGGAGACCATGACCTCCAGCTACGGGCACGTTCTGGAGCGGCAACCGGCGCTGGGCGGCCGCTTGGACAGCCCGGGCAACCTCGACACTCTGCAGGCGAAAAAGAACTTCTCCGTCAGTCACCTGCTAGACCTGGAGGAAGCCGGGGACATGGTGGCGGCACAGGCGGACGAGAACGTGGGTGAGGCTGGCCGGAGCCTGCTGGAGTCGCCGGGACTCACCAGCGGCAGCGACACCCCGCAGCAGGACAGTGAGTGAGGGGCGCATGCCCACGGGGGTGTGTGCCCGGGACAGAGGGCGGGGACCGGTGTAGGGCAGCGAGAGCTCCTCTGCGGTCAGAAAGACAAGGTCCTGGGACCAGGATAGGTGGTGGCAGACTTCAAAGGAAGGGCCAGTTACAGGGGAAACCAGATGAGAAAAGCCGGTCTCGGTCGGGGGCATAGCCAAGGAGGACGCTGGAGAGAGGCTCCAAGTAACGGGGACACTCCGAGGCCCTGCGGTCTTAGGCAGGAACTCTGTCCGCCGCGGACTCTCTTTACTTTGGTCGGGCGCCGGCTCGGTTCATCCCGCACGCGGCGCGGCGGGCCTGGGATGGGAAAAGGTCTTAGCGGGGTGCAAACTCAGAGAGCCAGCGCTGTCTGGGAAAGCAGCGGGTTAAAGACGCTGAGTCGGGTTCGAAGGGCTTCTCTCAGGCAGCGTATGACGGCTTGTGGGATGGCACCAGGCACAGGGAGCAGGACTTGGCGCTGCTCAGACTGCACACCCCACGCGGGCACCGTAAGGCCGGGCGCGACTGGCAGGCCGCGCGAGAGAAAGCCCGGCCCGAGACACTGGAGCTGCTCTCTGCCCCCCGCTGTTGCCTCTACCGCAAATGGGTTTGAGACTGGCAGAGTCAAAAGCCCGGCTGCCTCTGGAAAACTCAGGCCAAGCAAAGGGAATGTCCTTTACGGGTGAAACCTGAAATCCAGCCCCGCATGATCCCGCACAGGCGAGCTGCATCTCGGAGGCGCGGGCTTCAGTGCGGAGGTCAGAGTCACTTTAGAGGAGCTCTCCCTATTGGCTCTTAAACGTCCAAAAAAGTCTAGTTTCCCTTCCCCATCCTCACTGACCAACCTCGCACCCCATGAAAATCTCGCTTCGCTAGTGCCTTAAAAAGAGACTGCAAATGTATCCCCATGTCCCCAAGCCTGTAGCAGACCGGTCACCCTGTTCATCCCAGGTGACATGTGGCCAGATATGTACAGATACTCCCTCTTCTCCTCGAGGTTGCAAGAGTCTGAACTTAGCTGTAAGTTCTCAAATGAGGCTGTTCACTTTCTATGTCAGTAGTTGCTGGTTACCATTTTGTCTTCAAATTTGGAAACCTTGGAACCAGGGGACCCGCCAGCATTCTATGATTTTCACAAAACATTGTCTATTTCAGACTCTCAAAGAATAGACATACAAGTCAAACTGGACATAGAAACAACTGGAAACAGGGCCCGGGCACAGTGGTGGCCCAGCGGGCCACGCTAAAGCAAGCCGCAGAGAGAGCCTCTGGTGTGCTCCGCGCCAGGTCTTCACCCTGCTTCCTTAATTCTGGCCTGGGTACCCCTGGGTGTTTTTAGCCAAAATAGGCCTAGGGCCGATCCACCCAATGTACTAGCAGACTGCTACAGGAACTGAATGAGGAAGTCTGGCCTGGACACCAGAGAAAGGTGGCCAAATCTGAGGAATGAAGAACCAGGTGTCCCCAAGTTCCGCATAAAGAGCTAGGAGCAGAGACAGAGACGTTCTGTGTAGGGTTTCGGTTCTTGAGAGGCTGCTTCTGCTGCCGGCACCCGCAGCCTTACTTCAGTGTTTGCATAGGCACTCTTAGTTCTAACAAAATGCACTGAGAAATACTATGATTGTTTTTAAACGTTTTACTAGGGAAAATGAAAAACGAAAAAAGTAGGGAGAGTCCAGGCGCGGTAGCTCACACCTGTAATCCCAGCACTTTGGGACGCCGAGGCGGGCAGATCACAAGGTCAGGAGTTCGAGACCAGCCTGATCAACGTGGTGAAGCCCCCTCTCCTAAAAATATAAAAATTAGCCGGGCGTAGTGCCGCGCGCCTGTAATCCCAGTTACTCAGCAGGTTGAGGCAGGAGAATCGCTTGAACCCGGGAAGCGGAGGTTGCAGTGAGCCGAGATAGTGTCACTGCACTCCAGCCTGGATGAAAGAGTGAGACTCAGTCTCAAAACAAAAAGGTAGGGATAACAGCACTCGGTGTAGACCCCAGCTTCATCAATTCTGCACGTCTGGTCGTTTCTGTTTTGCCAGGACGACTTATTAATTGCGACATTTACCACTGTTCGGACACTAGAGGCTGGACCCACAACAGAAAACAGGACCACGAAGAAAATTCTGCTTAGAAGACCAGAGTGGAGCAGGAGAGACTAGATGCTGCTTTGCCCTATGAGGAGGCTGGAGGATGAGAAAACCAGGGCCGAGGCCAGCGGCCTCGGCCAGCCTGGGGAACAAGCCAGCTGTGGTGGCCCTCAGATACTGCAGGGGAAGAGGGATGCAAATTGTACAGGTTGTTTGGCTCTGAGTGGACGCCACTCCTGAGAAGGGAACGCGGGATTCGTATTGGCCTTAGAGTGGGTATGGAGAGGGGCTGGCCCGAGGAAGCCAGCTATGGAGCGCCACCGAGCAGATTAGGGAGGCGATGCGCGGTGGCTGGGAGGCCTCCCTGGACTGGGGACTGGCTTCTGTGAGACCTGAGCCTGGCGCCTCAGAGGCCCTGTGGAGCACGTGGGCGTCCTCAGGGGCGCTCGAGGACAAGCTCAGCATCGCGGGTGGAGTTGGGGACTGTATGTTCCGGGAGAAGGGGAGAAGTCTCTAGAAACTCGCCCACGTGATACTCGGGAGCATCTCAGAGTTACAATGACTAGAGAGATCTTGTTGGGAGAAGACCCCGAAAGGAAACTGAGGTTCAGAAAGAGGATGCTCTGCGGAAGCATGATCAAGAGACAGCTTGGGGGGAGGCCGCAGAAGGCAGAGCAAGGTGATGGGGACGAAGTGACAGGCACCTGGAGCTAGGAAAGTAGCTGAGAAACACACACACACACACACAAACACATGCACACACACACACACACACACACACACACCCCAGGCCTTGCTTCCTAGAGAGATGAGGATAGTGTTCTAACGAATGGTTTGTTGCTTTTATAAGTACTTTTCTCAACCTCTTTTTTCTCCGCTGGAATGAGAAAGGGAAGGCCTGATGAGTCTTATGGCTTCCAGGGGAACCCGCATCCCTAGTTCTTGGGCTCCCATCAAGAGTTGCCAAGAAGGCTGTCGTGAGCTACTTGGAAATCAGGACCGCTGGGCCTCCAGCCTGCAGTGACAATGAGACTCAGACTGTGAATCAGGGAAGAGGGGAGTGTCACGGGAAAGGATGGCTAGAGCAGACTCTCCCCCACCCCCAAAGGGACTCAGGGATGGAACCAGGAGTCTAGCGCTCTTTGTATCCCGCTGAAAGTCTACTCCAGTGGGAAACGATTGTCTCCTTCAGAGAGATGGGGAACATTAAAAAGAAGCCTTTGACTCTTTTAGCTATATAGAAACAGTCCTTGTCCTTTGTAAATTTTCTCTTCAGCTGAAATTAGCAAAACAAACTCCACTTAAACCTTCAATATTAGGTTCTTAATTTTTAAAATTCCTAACTACAACGAGGGCCGAATACAGTTAGAAGGAGTAGGTATTGTCTAAAGTCAGGGCTTCTCCCAGACCCTCCCCACCCCACTCACCATCAGCGATTCTGTCCCCACCCCCACCTTGGTTGACATTCACTGCACTGTCCTCTCTGTAGAATGCTTTCTTTCCCTTTTTACTGAGTCTCTTACTAGTAAATTCTCAATTTCTGGGCTCAAATACACTAAGTGTCCAAAGAAATAGTTCTTTAACATTGTTTGGAATCCAGTGGCTAACGGGAGAGTGTGGAGTGTGAATGGGAGTGGTGGCAGAACTTGGGTAATCAGGGAGAGGAAAGAGGAACAGGTCATTAAAATAGGCAGACATACTCCAATGAGGACAGTGAATCCCACTGTCATTTCTTAATCTGAACTTCTGCAAACTCTTCAAAAAAATGCGCCTGCCTTCCACGTTTCCAACCTCTAAATTAGTGAAACCAGATTGTCCTAATAAGACCTTTTGTTGGAAACACATGTAGTCATAAAAAGGTAGACGGAAAGTCAATTAGACACGCGCGCACACACGCACACATTCACAAGCCGGTGCTAAGTGTGCACCCGGCGCAGCTGGCTCCCGGGCCGCGGCGGGATGCAAATGCAAAACAGCGACGCGGGAAATCGATTTGTCACAAAGGGAGAGGTGTAAACGCAGCGCAAAGGAATTGCCTGCCCAATCTACCAACCACACTCTCCCAGGACCTTGCCCCGCCAACTCCCAGGAGAGAAACTCCCAGGAGAGAAACTCCCAGGAGAGCGGGAACATTTTCTAGGGCGCTCCCAAGTTGGAATTCGCATCACAGTAATATCAACTTCTAGAGTCTCAGCATTTGCAACAACCCTGGCGCCAGAAATTTTCTTATGCAGCACCATCCTGGGACTTGGGAGCCAGTGCTGGCAGTCTAAATTTGGGCTTCAATTATCTCGTTGAAGAGGGGAGCCAATGAAATATATCGTTTTAAGGTTAGCCTGGAAACTTTTCTCTTTAGAGGAGGAGAAATACAGGATTAAGGTGCCTCACTGAGTCCCCAAAGTCGAATGTCAAGGCCGGTCAATAGGTGGTGATTTCGGTTTATTTTACACGCAAACGACCTTTTCTTAGAATTTTGGGGAAATTGATAGTCCAGGGACTCCTTACCCACTTTTGGGTGAAGGACGACTTGGAATTTGAAGTGTGGAGAGATAGGCCTGTAAAGTCCGAAGCCCTAGGCTTCCAGTCCTCTCTGGGGCTCCAGATCCCCCAACTCTGGAATGCAGTGAATTCCCACCCACACGCTTCAGAGCACCTCTCCCATGCGTTAGGACATCGTGCAGTCCTGCATTTTGGCTGAGAGACCTAACCCCGGTGTGCGCTCAGTTCAGAGAGCCAGGGAGTTAGGCAAACAGGAATGGGTCACACAGCTCTCTATAGTTTCTTCCTCTTCCCAGGGGTGTCATTTTAGATTTTACAACACGAGCGAATAAGTCATCTCCAAACCAACAAGATGTCACCTTCAGGCTCCCAGCTGCAAAAATAAATAAATAAATAAATAAAATAAAAAATAAAAAATAAAAGTCCATTCAGAAGCAGTGATGATGCCTTTCTATTCCACCGACCCAGCTTTGAATGACTCTCCCAGCCAGGACCCTTTTCCAGGAAATAACAAGTGTAGATTTTCAACCACGACGATCCCTAGACCAATTTGATTTTTTATTTTAAGAGGCATGTTTCTTTTACAATCCCTCTCCTACACACTGTTTCCCGCTCCATCCATCAGCCTACCACACCACCATCGCAGACCCCTAACTCCTGGAAAACCCTCCTCCTTAGCGGAAGCACTTGGGCCACAGGTAAGGGGTTGTTGCAAAGATCTGCGCGCCCCTGTGCCTGCATTGCGACCCCCAGCGCCCCTCCAGTTCCAGAGCCGAGCCCACTTTCAACCGCTCTGGAAATATGCATGTATTTCCTCCCCGCACCCCCCCCC
>NW_016804458.1:240630-268542 GCF_001698545.2 Rhinopithecus bieti | reverse complement strand
CCCCCAACCCCCAACCCCGCTTTAGAAGGAGCTATACGAGGAACAACTTTTGAAATCGGGAGTGTGTTTGTAGAGACGGAGATGAGGATTGCATTTTGCTTATTTTCTACAGGTGGTGGAAGTGTTTTGGGGTCAGAGTATCCTCTTAAAGAAAAAGTAAAACGTGGGGGTTCGCTTTCTCTAGCCAAGCCTTTGGAAGTTTAATTAACAGAACCCTTAAAGTATTCCTTAGAGCTACAGATAAAAAATTACAGGCAATATTTGGATAAGGGGCCAACTCTCCGTGTCCAAACATTTAGAGAACTGCCTGTGAGTGTAATTGTAATTGTGAGTGCCATTGCAACTTGATTGGGCGCTCTTTGTCGAATTCTGTGTTTTACTTTGATGCCTTCTGAGTACCACTTACATTGTTTGGGTGTCCTTTAACTCCGTTTACAACAGTATATTAATAAAGAGGATGCATATGTCAGCGTTATGTATACACAAGAATTTGGATTCCTTTAAAATCAAGTGGCTTGGTGAGCAGGCTAACACTCAAAACTCAACAGTCTCAAACAGTAATAATAATATCAACAAATGGTTGCAATGCGCCCCTTTTCTCCAAATGCTGTTTATTCTAAAATCAGTAAATTAGGAGATACATTGCAGAGAAATAGTCGTCAGTGGTTCAGGGTCGGCAGGTTTGTTTTTCAGGTGTAGATGTTCTTGAGTAATACCTCTCCACTGTGGACTAAATATTAGTAGATTGTCATTGTCATTTTTCTAATTTAGTGCGGCAGCCTCAGGGAAGTACTCATCCAGACAATTATGGGGTATCGATTTTAACTTTAAGCCTAAAAAAATACCATATTTCACTTGCCCTGGGACTACTTTTCTTGATGAAAAAAATATCTGGGAAGACTATTTTAGGGCCATGTTAGCGTAGGGGAGGGGAATAAAGGCACAAATGGTGGTTGGTTAAGGAAATTTTATGAAAGAAAATAAAGAAAACATGTCAGAATGAATCAATCAGATGCACAAATGTGTTAGAGGAATCTGAGGACAACCAGCATCTTGGGGATTCTTCTGTTCCCGAGGTTCGCAGATAGAGGAATAAGGGTCTGAGTTATGCCCAGAATACATTCGTCAGGTACTGCATGTCCCAGTCCCTTAGCTATGCCACGTAATGAAGAAGCTCTAATTCCCCAGAACTTTGGGGCTTATTTTTTTACCATTATTGAGTCCGCCCAGGCTCAGCTCTCTTAAAAAGGGATAAATCTGAAATTCGTGTATTAATTTGAATCCCCAAGATCCGAGTTATGAGAAAGGGCAAGGGCAGGTTCTATTCCTATTTTACTTTCACCGAGTTACTGTAAAGTGATTGGAAACTTTCTCAACGGGCAGGGAGAGAATACAACGAAACTCAGATGCAGTAATAAAGTTGATATAGGGGTCGGAACAGGGGGCTCTTTCTGGATCTCACCTTTACTGGGGATTGAGGTTGTGGAATGGGTGGAAGAGTAATTAACTCTATGAAGAATTTTAACGTTGAAAACAGAGCCCACAGTATTTTTGGTTCTATGGTGTGGTCTCTGCCTCGGCAAAGAAACAAACACCGCCACCCCATCGCCGCAGTTCTCCTCTCTGCTGCACCGACGCCAGGCGCTGCTTAAATGAGCTGCGAGCCTCGCCAGACGCATTCCTCCTTGCCTTCTTTCGCCGAAAGGGGGCGCGCTCCTCCCAGGCGGCGCTGGTACCTACCCTGCCTTCAAAAATCTTTGGGCTCCTGCAGGAGAGAGAGTCTCTTGAACACAAGTAACAAAACGTGAGAAATAATAGCTTGAAGACACTTCAGGGACTATATGAATATAAGCTGCACACACATGCGTCTTAATGGAAACATGTAGACAGCTGGCAGGAGCACTGGCTGCCTGCCTCTCCTCCTTTCAAATGAGGGTGGTCGGGGTTCCAGGGTGGCAGGAGGGGAGTGGGGCCAGATGACCGTGGATGGAATTGGTGGGTGCTAGGACTGGTGAGTGGGTTCCATGGTGGAGGAGAGGGTTTGTCCTCATGGAGCTGTGTGGACTTTTCTGCATATGTACTTGAGGTCTTTAAAGAAAGAAGGGCAGATCTGAGAAATGGAGAACTGGTTGGTATTAGTGAGATGTTGAAAAACTGTCACAGAAGCCCTCACAGTGCCTGGAGTGTTGAGACAGAAGAGAAAACCTGGCATCATAGAGTTCTAGGCCCTTGGATCAGGGTAACCTTTCTTCTCCACAAAAGAACAATAACTGCCCCAAATCTTGTGTGAGCCTGCAACTTGGGTACCTAAAGTCATTTCCAATCTGCAAATCTGACTCTTGGCCTCCACTGATCCTCTATTTTTGGGCAAGAGTTTCAAGAGACTCACAGGACAGATGAGGATAAATTTTTAACCCCTTCTGTAAATTTAGGGATTTTCAACTTCTTACCACACCCTGACAATGGGGGTCAACAAATCAAGGCAACAGTGAGAGTAACAAACTGGAAGAATGAATGTTTTGTCTTCATAGCATAGATGATGGTTAATACATACCTTCCAAGATAATCTGAGCTGGAATGTTCACTAGAAACAGGAGCACAAGGCCAGAACTGTAAGGGAAATTGCTTTCCCACAAACGTTTGTCTGAGAATAAGAACATTCACCCCATTCACTTAATTTCTCATCATCAGTCATGTCATTATATTTTCAAGGACCTCACAGTGCTGGAAAGTGGTGTAGTTACAAATAAGCATAAAAACAGATGGGTGATCCCAGTCCTCTAAATATGTACCGGGAGGCCAAATCTTTTCAAAGAGAATTCAGATATACAACTTAAAGGCCAAGGAGCCCAACTCAATCAAAACTTGAGCCAGGATGTGCTAAGTTCAATCAGCTTGACTATGGGCAAAGTGTTAGGCCTAGCCAGCTCTTCAGATATATACAGAGAACCACATTTTCTCAAGTTTCCATTGTTATTTTCCACACAAATTTAGTGTTAGTCTTCAAAGGGATTGTTAGATTTGGAGGGTGATGAGAGTCAGTGCCCCAGGCTCCTGTCCTTGTCTACTCCCCTTTTTTTTGGTACTCTCTCTGCTTCAACAGTTTGCCGAAAATCTGTGTTGCAGAGAAAACTGACACCTAGAGGCCACAGAGGTCTCCTAAATGCTGTTTTCTAGGATCCTCAGAAAACAAGAGGACTGCTGAGTTCAATTATATCTAATATACCTCTTTATGTATTTTTCTTCTCTGCTAATTCATTTTATAATAGCCAAGTTAGAGACTTCTTGGAGACTTAGGTTTTGGGGACTGGGTATCATTCTGTTTTATTTTCAGCTAACTCATAAATATATGAAGTTGAAAGTCCCATGGAAGTAGGTATTGAATGTAAACCTTTATACCTGGGCATTTTCACGTATCACCATTAATTCAAACTGGGAGGTAACATTAAATAATTATGTACATTGTGACTTTCCATTTTCTACCAGTGCTCCTTCCCTAAATACTGGTCTAGATTCCAGCAGTAGTATACTACTGGGACAGTTGCTAAATTGTTGCCTGTGTTCAGTTAATGCTTACCAACTGAGAGAATGAGTTCTCCATCCTTGGTGGAACACCCTTCTAATCTAGCCTAAGTTCTAGCCACTTTACCCTCCCCTTCTCATTTTATACCTTTTGCCTAGGAGGTATCTTCTAGGCCCACCATTTTAATAACCATCTATATACTAACCACTCCCAGTTGACAGCTTCAAGACCCTCCGTTGGAGCTGCAATCCGTAGCCACAGTCACTTATTTGACATTTCCATTTGAACATCACAAATGTGCTTCGGACCTCAAAAATCAACAAAACATGCAACTAATGAACTTTCTTTCCCCAGTCTGATCCTCCTACAACTTTCCCTGTTTTCCTGTATGGTAACATGTGGGTGCAAGACTCAGGCACTTCAGACTCATCCTTGACTCTCCTTCCTTTATGATTCTGTTCCATCCATCCCCAAATCCTAGCAAGTTTACCTTCTAAAATCATTTGAATTCATCTACTATTTAAATCTCTATCCTGGCTCACCTGCACTGCTGTACCACCCTCCTAGCCTGTGGAAACTCTCTGCATCCATACTTGTCCTTGATGTGTTGGTGACAAAGATTGGATATAATAGATCCCTAAAGAATATTTATTGAATATCCAAATGACAAATGCTAGTGTATTTTTCTACAAATACATTTAAAAAATCATGTCATGTTCTTTCTTTAGAACTCACAATCACTTTTCATCCTTTACATCAAAATTGAATTGTTTATCTTTTTTTAAAAAAAATCACTTGATAGTCTACCTCTCTGTCTCTCTCTCTCTCTCTCTCTCTCTCTCTCTCTCTCTCTCTCTCTCTCACACACACACACACACACACACACACACACACACACAGATTGTAACTGTTTTCCTATTGTTCCCTAGTATGCTAGCTAGGCTAGTATAGTAACTCCATGTACTCCTTTCATGTGCTCTGGTCTCATTTTGGCTTCTCTGACTTCTGATGTGAAGTGTCCTTGCTCTGTGCCTCGTTTTTGCAAATCTTCCCATGCTATCTTCCAAGATTCTGCTCCCATCACACCCCCTTGCAAAACCTTCTCTGACTACTTTCTCTAGACCACACAAATCTCTTTTCTCAAGACTTACTATGAAAATAACAGTCAGTGGCTCCACAAGTAGTGCTCAATTATTTTCTAAATATTTTATGATTATCTAGATTTTTTTTAAGATTTAGAGACTTCTGGGGAAAAGGTGTATTCCGCAGTGTACAACACTGCTGCAGTAAGCAAATAGATTTTTTTTTTGTACATAGTACTTCTACTGTTTTTGTAATCCTTTTTTTCCTCCCCTCTTCCCCATCTCTGTTTTTGTAATCTTTAGCTGCAAGTAGTTTTTTAAATTATAGGAGTAATACCAAAGTATAATACATGTTCATTTTTGAAAATGTATTGTTGTATATTTAAAAATTGAAATGAGAATATGAAGACACCAATTTTTTCACAAGTCTGAGGTAGATACAGTTAATATTTTGGTGTTAAAATATTTTCTTTTAAACTTTTACACAATTGGCATCATATTGCATTAACATTCTTCTTTATTGATTTTCTTTACTCAGTGGAAAATTTTAACCCCATTTTCAAAGACTATGTTTCTCTAAAATTGAAAAACTGCCTAAACATTTAACCCACTTGCTCTGATCAGAAAAATTAAACAAACACGCACCACACTAACAACGGTTCTACAAGGATTGTGAAAGCTGTGGTATCAGTTAATTCCCAGCTTTCTCAAGTTCCAGTGGGGACGTTTTCAGCAGTGAAGTCCTCCAGAGTTAACAGCTTCTTTTTCTTTTCTGCTCGTTCTAGCTGGGAACCTTCCCTAGACATGAACACATGTCTTCTTTTGAAACTGGAAAAGCCTGCATAATACCGAAAGGATGTTCCTAGACTGCAGTTAGAGAACTACTGCTCCAAAAATCAATTTTTACATGATTTGGTAAGGAAGAGCTCACAAAATTAGTGGGAGAAAATTTTGTAGCAAACTAGATATTTTCTATTACTCTTGGTCCCTTAATCTTGAATTTTTAAAATGAAATGTCTTAAGGCTCATACCTGCTTTTTGAAAGAAAAAAGGAGGAAAATGACATTTATTTCTTTATACCTTTTAGAGGTATAGGTAAGATAGTGACATCTTCCAGGACATGATAGTGTGGTTTGACAGAGGAAGAAGCAATTATAAAAAACTAAAGATAGTGCATTTACCCAGACATGAGCATCTACAGCGTCTCAGCTTTTTCAAATGTGATATTTTCAGGGAAACAATGTATTTTATTATTATGAAGTCTATTTATAAAAATTGTTCCCAACCAAATGGATGTCAAAACATTTGTCTGATGAATACAAATATTTTATTTAGGGGAAGTATTAACAAGTGATATAAAATCCGATAGAACAGAAATTTTAAATTATGAATTACATGTATGTTAATAATTAATCTTTCTCCTCATGAGAAAGGGAGAACAGAGAGAGTAAACACCATTTTGAAAACTAAAAACCACACTTGTCTAATAAAAGTTTCTGAAGTTCCCCCACATTGCCTATTTCTAAGAGAGGAAAGGAAGAGAACCACCCAGAGAGCTCTTTGCCTATAACCAGATGTGCTGTTCAACAGCTCTAATCCTCAAGATCAGGGGAAGACCACAGGATGAATCCTCAACACATTTAAGAAATAAAATGTAATTTAGTTCATTAATCATGGAACCAAAATCTGCAGTTTTGCTAGACATATTTCAAAGACTGAATCCCTTCTGACAAGAAAAATAGAAAATAATATCACTCCACATTTGACTGTTACAGTCTGTTCTTAGCTTCCCTCAGGGAAGAAATTTTCCTGGTATGATCGTTTTACTCAGAATATACAGACTGCTATTTAAATTTGTATCTCCCCTCTCTCTCTTTTTTTTTCTTTACCTCAACATTCTTTTTTTTTCTGGGTGGTGAGAATATTTGTTTTCTGAACTGTTTTGGGCTTTTTGATTTGGAGATTCAGAGCTACCTTGAAGGTCAGGAAATCTAATCTATGTAGGCCTTGAAATATAACCATTTCAGCTGAATTAATATACTCAGACTGCTGGTTTATTTAGATGACTTACTTTGTCATAAAGAATTAATAAAATTCTTAATATGAGAGATAAGGTGGGATAAAACATAAAACTGCTTCACAAACTTTAAGAACATATGCAAATGCTACTTACTATGTTCTATAAAAACAATTTTAGGAAGTAAGATAGGGCTAATGTAATTATTTCATTTTACAGATAGGAAAACTGTGGCTTGGAGCTGCTCTGATCCCATTTTATTTATTTTTCATTATATTCCATGATCTTTGATGTCAACCAAATTCCTCCAGATGCATTATTATCTGGTGAAATCATACTGAGTTAGGAATGAAGAGTCTAGCATGCCATTTCATAACATATTGCCATGCTGCACAGACCTTTTTAAATTCCTCTGGTTCATGTTCTTCATTATAAAATTGGCATGTGACTGCTGCACCTATCTTCTTCATGCTAACATAACAGGTCAGAAAGAAATTGTGTTTGTGAAAATATTTGAGAAATAAAGGGCTAAATGTATGTGTGTTATCATACTATAAGGGAGTGAATGGAGAATTTTCTAAATTAAGTTGTCAAGTAACAATAAAAAAAAAGAATGCATTTTGTTGGATTTACAGCAAGGTCTCAAAATGTGAAATATTTTAAATTTAGATTTAGATACATTAGAAGTCTTCATGTGTTTTACGTTGGATTCAGCAAATTATGCATTAAATTATGGTTCCACCATTTATTAATACTTGCCAACTGATTTTAGACAAATCTCTGTATCTCAATTTACTCATCTATAAAATTGGCACATTAATATTTATCACACAGATTTGTTATTTGGGATAATAAAATGATGTAAGCAAAATGCCTAGTACCCTACTCAAATAAGTGCTTTATTATAAATTGTTATAAATGCCCTTTAGGGCAAGCATTTATTTGAGTGCCTTCAGTGGGAATGGTAGTAGGGTACTGGGCATTTTGCTTACATTATTTCCACCCCACAGCATCTCTGACTAGTATGACTTTTTTCAGGCATGGATATATGTCCACTGTGGCTTCCCAATTAATGTTGGAGGCCATTTAGTGCCATTGAAATGAGGAATATTTGCATATTCCAAAAGCCATACTCTTACAGCGTGTCACTGATTGAGTCTATTTGTTTTCTATCTACAGTTAGAAACTGATGCCTCATAACTTTTAGTGATACTTATAAGGCCACATCATGAGTATCTGGCAGAGCCAGGAGTTTGGCTCAGAAGTTCCTGACTATGGTTATCACCTTTAGGCCACCCTTCCTCTCTCAGCATGAAACAATAACACAGATCATTTTATATTTTTGGATGGTACCAATATTAAAGATTTTACAGGGACTGGAGATGTTACAGGGATTGAAGAAGACAAATTCCTTTCCTCTATTTAGCTTCTGAATTTTATAGAGACTCTATGACATATGCTTGGGATACAAGGTGTTAAGGCTTCTTATTCCAGATCTGACATAGCTAGTAAATTTCTGGAGGCCAACCACATTAAATTCTCTCTGTCATATAGTACCTCTAACATAGCACTACCTTACTACTCCACTGAGATTTCTGTGGGTTTACTTAATTTTTTGTACATGAATAATGCTCACCATGTTAACTATAATTATACATAAAGTTGCCATTCTTTTGCCAACTTAGATTTCCTAAACCAGTTGAGTAAGATAAACATTCTGTCCTCCGTCTGATATGTGACCTGTCTTCATACATATTTTCCTTTGAAATCTGATAAGCCTGGAAGACATACAGATAGCATTTCTATATCATGAAGCATCCAGGACTCTATTTTTTTTTTTTTTGCCAAGCAATCAACAATTAAATCTCTCTGGCATTCTCGAGCAATAGATCAGCGTGGCTAACAGTTGTGGTATATGTGGAGAAAACTGGTCACCATGGGTGAGGCACTTTGACAAGTTTATTGCAAGGCTAGTGTGCTTGTGGTCGAAGAAAGTAGCTTAACATGTGCCTTATGCAAGAGAGAAGGGGCAGGTCAGCCTCAACATGCTAAGTGAGTGTTAGGCAAAGATTAGGAGCACAGTTCTCTTGGCAATAGCATTCTGATATATAGAAAAGTGCTTGTGTGTGTGTTTGCTAAAAATGTTGTCAATATTTTATCATATTGTGTAGGATCTCTAATTGGGGTTGTAGATAACTCTGGGTCTCTGTTCTTTGGAGTGCATGAAGCCCTTCCTCATCTAGGAAGATTTTCCTTTGGTCATTGTTTTTCTTCTTCTGTCTGTGTCTCTCCCATATGTGCAGTTCATGTCTAATAATTTAGAGAATAGGGAAAAGAGAAATAAATAACAGATTATGGGATTCTTTCTCTAGTGTCCTTATACTCTAATCCTCCATATCTTCAATGTGATGCCTGGTTCACTTGCATCAGAATGAACTGAGGTTTCTCAAAATGCAGATTTCAGGGCCCCACTCATACCCAGTGAATCAGAATCTCCAAAGCATATGCATATTAAATATCCCAGATGATTTTTATATCCCACAAAGTCTGAAAACACTGACCTAGACCACTTTCTCCCATAGCAATTGGTATTGAATAATATCTTTCTTGTGACATCCACTGTATCCTGTGTGTTCCATTGTTATTTAGCTCTCCCTAAGTGTCAGTCTCATCTCTTCAAAGGAGTGCATACAGCTTTAAAGACAAGGGCAGAGGCAAACAGTGTAAGCCTCAGAGCACTTATCAGGGTGCTTTTATATTATAGGGGCTTAACAAACAGTTACTGAATAAACGAATATGTGAACAAACAAGTGAGAAATGAAGAGCACACATATAGCACGTATTAGGCATCTGGCATTCTGTTAAGCACTCCGCATAAAATCAAGAAAAACAATGTGAGGCAACTATCAGGGGATGTAAAAATTCTAAGTAAGACTAACTGTTTCATTTTATTTTATTTTTTTGAGATGGAGTCTCACTCTGTCACCCAGGCTGGAGTGCAGTGGCACAATCTCCGCTCACTGCAAGCTCCGCCTCCCGGGTTCACGCCATTCTCCTGCCTCAGCCTCCCGAGTAGCTGGAACTACAGGCGCCCGCCACCACATTGGGCCAAGTTTTTGTATTTTTAGTAGAGACGGGGTTTCACCGTGTTAGCCAGGATGGTCTCGATCTCCTGACCTCGTGATCTGCCCACCTCGGCCTCCCAAAGTGCTGGGATTACAGGCATTTTATTTTATTTTTTGTCATATATTGACAAATTGTGGTTGTACATATTAAAACTAGTTTTAGGTGGTTGTTAGCACTTATTCTTGAAGAAGAAACATGTATCAAAGAAGTGGCAACCTACCCCGTGGATAATGTTTGCAATTTAATTTTAGTTTTAAGTATGTTTTTAAATGAAAGTTTATCTTCTATTCTTACAAAGTCCTTCCTTACTTTCAGACAATTGATAAAGCACAATTTTTCTATTTTGAAATTTTGTTTATTTATCTTTTTTATGGTCTGATAAAGCCAAGTTTTAATTTTCCCTTTTTTCAGATGCTGATTTTTGAAAAGGCTGTGTATGAATTTCAACATAACCTTTCCAAATGTATTATTTAAAGACAACTGCATTTATTCCACTAGTAGGTTTGGCACTATGCTAAAGTTATATCTCAAATATCCCCTTTTAAGGTATGTTTTAGGGATCCTGTCCTAAATGGATTTTCTATTAAATACCAGGCTTTGTCTTTTTTTTCTAATGAAGTACATGTAATCATGAATTGCTGTCCAAAGGATGTATTTGTTGGTCTGTCTTGAATGACAGACCAATGAATGAATGAAAAGGAACTACATTTAGAAAAGCAGGATAAGTATGATTTTAGAAAACGTGAAGGAAGAAAACAAGAAAGAACGGCTCTTGTAGAGATGTGAAGGGGCAGAAAACAGAGGTGAAAGGGTTTCCTGGACCCATGTCTGTAGTAGAGACCACTACCGAGTTACAGTTCTCTAAGCCCATCTGGGATCCTTTGGTGACATGAACTTTGCTCTAGTGGTTTATGACATCAATGGAGCCCCGTTGGTGGAATTACAACTTCATAATTCACAGTTAGCTCTTGTTTATTTTATATTTAATCATTAGCGGAGCATACTGGCAGCATACTCAGGGGAACTATGTGGTTATGCTCCTGCAAATCTTGTTGTTGCATAATTAAGTACGTCAGAAGTAATTCACCAAGTGTCATAACATCCCATATTTCAGGCCTTGCAGATGCTGGTGTTGGTTATGAATGTCCTGAAAGTTATCCCGGCTGCATCACCTCCTCAATGAGTTTTCGTTTTGGAGGAACAGTTACCAAAGACAGCTAGGCTTTCTGGTTTAAATAAAATACAATTTTCTGAGTAGCAAGCATAATGCTTCCATAGAAAGACAACTCCAGCACCATGTAGGAGTGACTTCTATAATGTGACTGTAAAATGTGGTTCTATTCCTGTTAACCCATGGGCATATAAAATGTATCAATGAAACAACAAAGGCAGTTTCTAGGTGAGCGAGGAGACTCCAGATTTTTCTCCATATTTATTTGTGTTTAGCCTTGAGACTCAGAAATGATTCCACTTAACTTGTGCCTTTGGGTCTCTTAATGGAAGAAGGGAGCTAAAGGGAAGAAATTAAGATGTATTGAATACCATAATGGGTCAGGTGCTTGCTGGGTAATTTGTGCTAATTATGTTGTTTCAATTTTCACAATAATGCTGAGTGACAGATATTACCATCCCCATCTTACAAATAGGGCTTTGAGACTCAGAGGAGTTGGAGCAATGTGCCTGAAGCCTCAAAGTTAGTGATTGACAAACCAGAACTTGTCTTGACCACTCTGTTCCACAGTGTTCCAGTATCTTCTAACTTTTCCTCCAGTGGCTAGAAAATTGGAAGGAAGTGGTTGAGTTGAATGGTTTTTCAGTGGCATTTATTCAGTGGAACATAGAACTCTTGTAACTGTGGTACCTGACTGCTAGAATTACAAATTAAAACATGCAAATAATCTTACAGAAAATATTATTGTTGCAAAAAAAAAAAAACCTCTTGATAGCACTAGACATTTAGATGTCAGATAAGCAGCAAAATTGAGGTCAATTACAGGGCTCAGTGAACATAAATGAAGAAGTGAGTCGGAAGATAGTACTAGAGAAGAAACAGGTGAGCCAGAGAGATTTCCTGAAGGTGAGGAGTTGATTTTGACCACAGTCCTTCCAACAGTATGGCCTTGAACATGCCACCCAGCCCTTCTGAGCTCTAATCATGGGAATAATAGAAATATCTTCTTGACAAGTCTATTAAATATTAAATCAGATATTTATGTATCAACTTTACCTCACAGGTGGAACCGAGCTCCTAATTTGTATCATCTAATATTGAATTGTAAAACACTGAGAAAAAGGTGACAGGTTCAACATTTCTGATTATGTTCTCTGTTGCTATGGAAATGAATTTTTATAACCAAGAATAGAATTTTATTTAAAATATTCAGACAGTTGTTTCTAATTTGGCTGTTTGGAACTGGAAATTCATTTGTCCAAATGCAATGTTTTAATTCATTATTAGGTTCCTAGGAAACCTCCAAAAGATTAGTCGATGGGTGATACAGTTGAACTGTAGTGTAAATGGAAGTAGCTAGTGTATTGCATCCTGGAAGAAATAGATTTGTGGTTCAGAATGAGGAAGAAAGGGATGGCCCTTCTCTCTTTACTGGTATAGGACCAAAATTTAGGCAAAATTTAGAACTAGATGAATTTAATCTCTAGGCAGCCTTCTCCAAACCCCTTCTCCCCGACCCCTAATGTCTGAATTCAGTGTTCCTTCTGTGTGCTCCCATGTTCTCAGTCACCCTTAACAGTATTATCACACTGTGTGGCTTAAGAATGCCAGTGAGGTTGTGGTGCCTCAGTTACATCCTACTCACTCCTCTTCTCTAGAGTTCCCCATAAGGAAGATAAACACATAGAACAGTAGCTGAAGAGGAAATAAGGTACTGAATTATCATCATCTAGCAAACACTCCATAAACTCTTGGCACCCCATGCCCCATCTCCTGGGATTTGTTAGTATAACAAAGTTGGAGGCCTAGGTTTAAATCTGTTATGTTTGTAGAACAGACTTCCATGCCCATCTCTTTTTCTTTCTCTCACTTATTTTTTTCATACATATTACACAAATATGTCTTTAGTACCTACTATGTGCCAGTTATTATGCCAGGCTCTGGGATGCCGCAGTGAATAAAATAGACACGTTGCTTTTTCTCATGAACCTTACATTCTCCTGGGAAAAAGAGGGAATAAACAAATAAATGAACACACACCTAGATAAGTAATTCAATTGAGACTAAGAAGTTTTATGAAAGAAATGAAACCGGTTATTTGAGCAGGAATATGAAAGAAAAGAAGGAGAGCTAACTATGTAGAGAGCAGGGTGAAAAGCCTTCCAGGCAGAGGAAGTGAACAGCAAGTGCAAAGGCCCTGACACAGGAACAAGCTTGATATGGCCAAGGCACAGAAAGAAGGTCAATGTGACTGGAAGATAGTAAGCGATGGGACTTTGAGAGATGACAAAGTCAGAGAGGTATGTAGGGGCTAGGTGACAGGGACTTGTACGTTGCACTGAGGAACTGGGCTTATATTCTAAGTGTGATGACAATGGGAAGCCAGGGGAGAAATTAAAACTGGAGAGTTTTGTAATGTGATTTATGTCTTTAAAAGAACAACCCGACTGCTGTATGGAGAATGGATATTAGAGGAGGAAGGAGAAGCAGTTAGGAAGTTATTACAAGAGACCAGATGAGAGATGATGGTGTCTTGAACCGGCTGTATGAGTGAGGATAGAGCAGCAGTGGTAGGCACCCAGAGTGTGCCTCCTACAGGGGCTCAGGAGGCTGATGGAGCCAGCGGAGTTTAGCAAATGAAAGAGGAAAAGAAGGGACAATGTCAATGAAGCTGTGCAGCCTGGCCTGGAGGACTGACCTAGGACATTCATCTTTCTTAGGCTCATCTTTTCTGTTTCTGTACCCAGGTTTTCTCTCAAATTTCCAAGCCTTACCATGGTGGGCTCACTGGAAGCAGCTGCATGGGAGAAGGAGTGGTTGGTTGTGTGCAGTGGGGTATGAAATAGGAGCAATTTATCTTGATTTTGTTATTTGAAAGGTTAGAGCCTATAATTCAGGTATTGCCTGTAATTTTCCCAGAAAGGAAGGGTTCTGCTTTAAATTCTGCAAAAGCAGCCTCTTTGTAATTTAGCAAAACATCAGAAGGCAGCATTGCTAAAGACTGCAATTCAGATATGTGAAGACTTGTGTAACTGAAATGTCTTCAGAAGTTATTAGTGTTTCCTGGGTCTGAGTCTCTTCTTTTTAGTATGTATGCATTAACGGAGCCAAAGGTCAGAAATCAGTCAGGTCTTTCCTCCAAGGAAACAATGAAATAGTAACCGAAATTCAGGGGAGCTAAAATCAGAAAATTATACCTACCACCAGTTTGTCGACTAACAAGTATGCATTGTATTCAGCATCACGCCAAGCACTTTGGAAGATATTAAAGAAGTGAATGGCATGGCCTCTTGCCAATCATCCAGCTGGCGAGATGGATCTAAAATTGTGCCTCACATAGTTCGTATTCAGCATGATTTTAACATGTCTGCTCCTGGGGTCATAGATCCTGTTCCTCCTCTTTTCCCTATCACTCAATGGTCCCTCATGCTCTCAGGTGGCACCTGCTCAAAATGTTAATAGCAACCTCAACTCCTTCCTGTCTTTTATGCTATATGCGTATTTCTCAGGCTTATCCTCTCTTTTCCAAGACAGACATTTTATCTCAGAAACTTAATCAGATCTTTTCTTGTAGTTTCTTACAGATGGAACTTTCTATGACCCTGAAGTGATTCCAGGCTATGAGAATTTTAAACCCATAAGAAACAACTAGTTGGAAAACTATCAGAATAAACTATTTGTATAGATACATGTTGCTTTTAAAGATTTGGAGTTGACAGGGTGTGATGGCTCATGCCTGTAATCCTAGCACTTTGAGAGGCCAGGGCAAGTAGATCACTACAGGTTAGGAGTTCAAGACTAGCCTGACCAGCATGGTGAAACCTCATCTCTACTAACAATGCAAAAATTAGCTGGATGTGGTGGTGCACACCTGTAATCCCAGCTACTGGGGAGGCTGAGGCAGGAGAATCACTTGAACCCGGGAGGCAGAAGATGGAGTGAGCCAAGATCATGCCACTGCATTCCAGCCTGGGCAACAGAGTGAGACTCCATCGCGCGCGCACACACACGCACACACACACACACACACACACACGTGCGCGATTTGGAATCTCAGATACTTTAAGCATTCTGCAGTTTGTAGCACCATAAAGAGAGTTAAGAAATGCCTCACTATCTCATTTTTCTTAGCATCATGAGCTTTCCAACATTTTCATGATTTTAAAATAATTTGGCAAAGGATAAGTTATAATCAGCATAAACCTAGAGTTATGCCATTGATTAGGTAAACCATGCAGAGAAGTCTCGTATTTGAAAAGAAAAACTGGATTTCATATAAACTGAGACTTGGAACAGGAAAGACAGTCATCTGACGTCCAAATTACAATTCAAAATCTACCGGTTTTTTAATTTCTTGGCACAGGAAATTTAATCAATATTTTTTCCTGATGCTGAAATATTGGTTTTGGACCAGGACTTATTTGAAGTTTATCTCTTCTTTTGAGCTTTCACTATTGTCTTTATTAATGATCTGAAATAAGGAATGGAGAAGAAAATTGGGTCAGAATAAGCCAGTTGACACCATTTGTGGCTGGACCCATGCAGGAAGACACCAAGAACTGTGTGAGGTGGGTGAGGCCACAGCCTGGGAAGTCTTGTCAAAGGGTGATTCAAGTATGGGCTAGCAGCTGACTCAGGAACAAACCGGCAGTGCTCTGAGGGTTGACTCAAGCTAGGGGATTTGTTAGACCATCTGCAAGACACATTTAGAGGGAAAATGATCTGGGAATGAAAGTGCTGTCATCCAAACTTGAAAGTTTAAAAGGTATTCATTTTGATAGATGGAGACTAAAAGATTTTGGAATTTGGAGTCAGAAAATCTAGATTTCAATCCTGTCTCTATTTCTGCCACTCTTGGCTTCTATTACCTACCTGTAAAATGAAAATGGTAATGCCTGCTTGATTTCTTTCCTTTTTTTTTTTTTTTTTTTTTATCATGGCGTCTCAAGAGGGCACAATGTGGTGGAAAAGTTATATATGGTTTGAAGTCTAATGAATACCTCTATGAAGCGCTAATATAATAAGAGGGTAACAAGCTGCTAGGGATTCAGAGGGTGGATTTTTCATACCTAGAAGGATATGTAAGGACAGGACTTGAGTGCACAAGGCAGCATGTGAATGCAACTTGAGTGTAATTGATTTTTTTTTTACAAGTCAGACTATTGAGAGTTAAGAACAATATAAACACTAAACAAACAAATTCAGTTGGGCATATACCTGTTCATTCCCACAAGAGATTGAACTGAAGGGTGAGGCCTGTGAATTTCATTGGCAGTAGTCAATATTGCTTCACTCTGTTATTTTTAAAATATAGACCGTCTGCCTCCAAAGCTGTCAATCCGGCACCTTTCACCAGCACTGAGCTCACTTAAAAATGATTTGAAACATTACATTTAAAAAAAGCCTGGCAGATCCTTAGTTAAGGGTACAAAAAAACAAGTTGCTGTTTGCGTTTCAGATATTTTTTTAAAAATACTGTCTGGTGAGTGGAAAATGGCAGCTTGGAAAAATGCTGGCGTAGAGGGCCCAAAACCTAAGACGGCAAGAGCAGGCAGCTCTGCGCTTCATAAGCGAGCTTTTCTTTAAAAGGAGCTACAGCAGCACTGGGCCGTGGGGGAAGCAGAAGGGAAGGAAGAGACGTGGGGAATAGAATTTCTTTTTCCAATAATCCCATAGTTTTCAGCAAGGTCAAAAGTCTGAGAGTTGTGTAGAGCCTTGGGGAGTGGGTCTAAGGAAAATGTGACCTGCCAAGGTCAGCAATTCTGACACTGATTCAAATTCTAGCCTTAGGGGGTAGCTGTTTGATGAGAACAGAGAAGGAGGTGGCATGAATAGATGACATTTAGCATTGGTAGGAGACGGGCGGCTGCAGCGGCTTGTGCAGTCAATTCCATGAGAGATATTTCCAGAACAAACAGAGTCACCTCCTAATTGCCTGCATATGGATTTACCACTTGGTGCATTCTTTTAAAATCTGTAGTTGACACCTCTCTCTAACTTGCACACTCCAGAGTTTATTTCATTATCAAAGAATCTACACTTTGAGAATTCAAAATCATTTGGAAATGAAACGAAAATGAGGCAACTATGTAATGTGGGAGATGGAACTATAATAACATTGGTTGAGTGCCTTATAAATGGTTATGCCTTGCCTCTCTCCATTAGTTAGAATAAACAAGAATTGACCGGATGCTTCTCCACTCCAATCCCAAATGCACGTCATTTAAGTTTCTTACTAATTAAGTATCCTCCCCCACCCCACCCCCCACCCTCAGAGTACCACAAGGTTAAACAAAAGCCCGATTTTCTATGATAAGAAGAGGCTTTTTACAAAAGGTCACCCTTGACCATTAGGATTTCTCTTCTCTGTCTCTCTCTTCTTTTTTTTTTTTTTTTTATTTTTATTTTTTTTTTATTTTACAAGTCAGAATGCTGTGAGTGAAGAACAAAATAAACACTAAACAGGCAATTTCCAAAACCCCATTTGTGAAGGCTGGTTTTTAAACGATGAGAAAATGTCTGCACTGCACATTTACAGTCTGTTGAAAGCATATTTGGTGAACAAGCCCGTTGGAGGCATTTATTGAAACTAAACAAGAACTCTTGGTCTACAAGTCTCCTTCTCTGGCCTCTTAAAGGCAGTCTCTTTGGATGCTCAGGGATGCTCCCCAACTTTTGTGAATTCTGTCTTTTCTTTCCTGCTGTAAGCTAACAGTAGATGAGCTTTGCTTTGACATAGCAGCAGTTCACAAGGGCTAAGAACATGGACTTGGTATAGCACCCTTCTCCCATCACTTAATTGTTCTATGAAGTCACTCTCTGAGCCTTACTTTCCTTTTCTCTAAAATGAGGATTATAATATGTCGTTTATAGGGTTTTTGTGAGCATTAAGTAAAATAAGGTATAGGATGTGGTTAGCATTGTGCCTTGCATGTAGCCAGTCCCTGCTTAATGAAAGTTATTTTATAGCATGTACTTAATTCTTATTTTACAATTGAACAGACATTGTGGAGTCCGTTATCACTCATCCATAAAAACTGTGTGGATATATCCTTGAAATATTTGTAAACATCTGGAAACAATTTAGTCTGAGGACACTTTAGGTAACTAAAGGGACTCATTCTTAAAATGAATATATAGTCTCAGGAGACACCAGGGTCAAAGAGCAAGTGACCAAATACTTCTACTCAATTCAGAAAGCTCTGTGGTGAGAAAAAGGGGAAAAAGAAAGGAGAAAGAGAAGGACCGGGAAAGAGAAATAGCTAATCATCAAGAATATTTTGATTGAGAAGCAACGTGTTGCTTACTCTATAATTTAGAAGTCAAGCATGTAGGCTATACATCATTCACTTGTGAATGTGTATGTGACCTCTAAATTCATTGTCATACTTCTCAAAAATTGCTATTATTATTATTTTCCTATTACCCTAAAGATCTTGAGAGATGAAATAAATCCTGGAGCTCCTTGTTGACTTTGGACCCAGAAAGCAGCATAAAATAAGAATGTAAGGAAAACTAACACTCCAAGTACAAAGTTGGTCCAAAAAATGTAATGTTATATAGTGTTAATATATATTTCTGAAACTGGACTGTACTGAGGCAGAAAATTAAGGTATCTACTTTTTTCTATTTTTCTTAAAATTGCTTTTATTTAACCAGCCCATTTGAAAAGTAATAGGAGTTCTAAAATTTACTCTTAAAGATAGCTTTATCCATTATATTTCAACAGTTTCTAACTTTTAATATCCTTGAAAATTAATTTCAGGTGAATGCTCAGGGTTACACAGATTTATGAAATTTATTTACCAATAAAATGTTATGTTTAAAAGGTATGAATATTACTTAAATAAAGACATTTAAATAAACTTCCTATAGTCTGCTGACTATATCATTTCATAGATGAAAGAACATTATAAGACCAAAATAATAAGATGGCTACTAATTACTACTAATTGTACTTGCAAAGTAAAATAATAAAAGGGCATATTTAACATATAAAACTTTACTATGTTGTACTGATTGTTGTACCCATTTAATTGTGAAACTTGAAGAGTTTGTCTTTGTTCTGGGAACTGTTTACAGGAATTTCTAATTGACATCTTTTTTTCTTCCAATTTCTTAACTATATACTTGCTAAGTTCAGTATTGAAACTTATTTGATAATTTTGTGCTGACTCAAGTTCAAGTAAAATTCATATTATTCTTTAGCTTTGCATCTTTTGGTTTTTAGTTCTGTGACAATATAATTGTCATCAATATACATTAGCAATCGATAGCACATTTATAATGAGATGAAAGATAATATGAGCTAAACGTAGAGATTGGAGGCTGTTTCTTCAGGAATTATTGATTTGAAGTTGTATGTAATCTATCAGCATATGTTCTTTTCTAATCCATTGGTTCCCAATCTCAGATTCCCCAACTTCTTGAGGCATAAGAGAGGACCTGTATTTTTTTCCTGTTATTTCAAAAAGATTAATAAAAATGTATGTTTACTCTCTATAAGCAAAAAAAAGAACTTTAAGATTTTGGCGGAATTGATAATAATTTAGTGAGACTCTGTGGAGCTGTGTACTGTTCTTAGAACAAAGTAGGGACTCATTAAAGAGCTGAATAAATCAATGAATGAACAATCTTCCTGGCTATCACAGGCTAAATGATATCATAGTCTGACAATTTTGAATTTACTTAATGCAAATGACAAAATATAGGTGATTTAGCAGAAACGGTTTTAAATCATGGAATCTGTGTGGGAAGGCAGTCCATGGGGCTGAACAATTGAGAACATTCATAAAGATGTGAGTGGAAACAAGGGTGAGTTTTGAGGAAGATTTGTGTATTTAATCTTTATATGCCTGTGACCAGATGTCTATGCCAAGAAGCACATGTTTTTGTTTTTGTTTTAAACTTTCAGTTTATGGTTCCAAGGTCCTGATACTAATCAGCTTTAAAAAAATCATTTTCATTTCTTAGGTATTTTTCTTGCTTTTGGGCACCAGGTGGCAATATGGAGTGAGGTGGGGAGTGCATGGGGCACAGGGGTTGGAATGTCATAAAGACCAAGCATCTGTAGAGCGAACTGATGAGATTTAATATTCCATCTGTGTGTGTGTGTGTGTGTGTGTGTGTGTGTGTGTGTGTGTGTGAGTGACAGAGAGAGAGAGATAGAGAGAGATCAAAAAAGAGAAAACTTTGTAAAGATTTGATTCCATTTTGTCTGAGAAAGACTGGATTGGCATTCCTCATCTGTATGAAACACTTTTCTCAACAGATTCCATACAATATATCACTTGGAAAATTCAAGAGCTGCCAGGTCTCTAGCTCTTGCTAGCATTTGGTTAGCATTTCACTGTATATAAGATCCTTACTCCTCCCCTTCCCCCATTTATTCAACATTTACTGAGCACCTATAATGTCCCATGCACTGTAATAAGTATTAGAAATATTGTATCAGATAAGATCTGGTCCCTGCCCCCTACAAGCTTATAGTTTAGCAGTGACAGACATGTGAACCCTAAATCAGCTGCATGTTATGGCTTCTACGATGGAGTCAGGATCAAGGCAGGATATAGAAGAATCACAAAGATGAAGTTGTCAGTCCAATGGGTAAAGAAAAACATCATGGGAAATATGAACTATAAGCTGAATAGTGGTAGATGAACAGATATCCATCACTTAGACTTGGAGAGAGAAGTTATAATAATTGATTTTACTCCTTTGAACCCTTCAAGTGTGTGTGGTGCATGTAAGGAAGTTGGTTGGATCTTAGCATTTATTTATAGTAATATTCATAAGCGCAATCTGCAGTTAACATTACCAGCCTAGTTTTTGAATTTGAAAATGTGAGAAAATACGTGTTTGGTAAAATTCAACTTCCCCACTTTCTCCCACATATGAGAGTTTGTGTGATAAGAATAATTATAATATAAATTAGACTTTAAGCATTCAAATGTTTTTATTGGGTCAGGGCAGATTACATAGGTGTCACCTGAATTATGTACCAGAGAGGCCCTGGAACTGTGACTCTGGAAAAGGTATAAATAAAATTAAATTTAGAAGATATTCAGAGAGATGGATATTTCAGAAAATGTAAGAGATTACAGAGAGAACAGTAAGCTCGATGCAGTCTTTGCTGTGAGCATCAAAACAAGGAAATGCATGAACTGATCAGACATAGTCCATCAGAAAATGCTTGATTCCAAAGAGGAGGTACTCATGGTTTTATCTAGACAGACAAAAAGAGGCTTGAGAGGATAATGTAATAAAAAGATGCTTGACAAAATTTAGGGATGGATAATACACTAATTTGGGTTTTAGAAAGCTATTGAGAGAGCAAAGTAATGTAGCCTTTTAAGTGAGGGCCATATTTTATTCACCACCGTTTTTCCAGTGCCAATCACAGACCTGGAAAATGGTTGTGCAAAAGTACTTGTTGCATGAATAAATGAAAGAAATAAAGTAGATGGGTTGCATGTTTGCAACCAAAGATTGGATTAAAAAATGTTTATTAACCAACCAGAGAGTGAAATATAAAGTAATGTGTTTCAGAAACTATTGATGGATTTAATCAGATCAAACTTACACAAATGATGAAAAACAGCTTGCTTTTATAGAGTTGCCACTCAAATGGATTCTGACATCCCTAAGAAAAAATTTATTCCCTCCTTCCCTTCCTTTTCCCCTTCCCCTTTCCCTTTCCCTTTCCTTTCCTTACCTCCCCTTTTCTTCCCTCTCCTTCCTTTCCCTTTCCTTCCCTTCCCTTCCGTTCCCTTCCCTTCCCTTTCTTTCCTCCCTCCCTCCCTCTCTTCCTTACTTCCTCTCTCCTTGCCTGCCTCTCTTCCTCCCTCTCTCCATTTTTTAGTTCTTTTTAATATTTTTGTTTTTATTTCAGATATATTGTTATGTCAATTGCTTTCTTTAATTTTATTCTTTCCTCTTCTCCCTTCCTTTCTTTTCCCTTCTCTTTTCACCTTTTCTCCCCTCCTCTCCTTCCCTCTTTCTCTTCTACTCTTGTGTGTTGTGACAAAGATAGTATTGGAAATAAACAAAATGAAGCATAGTCCAAATGGTTTAATGTAAAGTATGAAAATATTAACCCTGTGCCCTGGGTTGTGATCAACAGAATTCCAGCAGCAGGTTTCAGAGCACTATGGGGCCTTCTGTTAGGGTGAGGGGAAGCAGTGTTCTCTAAGCCTGCCTTATCAGCACATTTATTCAAGAAATATTTAGTGCACAGTTATTGTGTGCTTGGTACTGTGTTAAGTGCTATGAGGAATACAAAGATCCCTGTCCTTTAGGAAACTTAAGAGGTCATATATTGGTCTAGAAACTAGACTCTAGATATACACATAAATATAATATCAAATGGAAAGTGATGCCATGAGAGAGGAGCCAATTCCATAATAAAGTTGTTTTTATCTTGGCAGACCAAAATTGAAGTTGGATCTATTCAGGTTTACATTTCCAGGAAAAATGTACATTTGTATTATTATTAACAATTGTCCAGGATCAGGAAGCCCTTTCTAATAACTGACATAAATCCTTATGGGGTAAGAATCCAATTTATTTTCCATTGTTTCAATACTTTTGATTAAATTCTTAATTTGAAAGGTTTAACTCAAAATAAAAGCCTACAAACTTCCAACAAATAGAATTGATGAGCCTCTTGGGATATCTTTCCTTAATTCACGCTTGACATATTTTAGAATGTAGCTAACTTTCTAGAATGTAGTTAAGGGATCACCTTACATTATTTTTAAGTTGTTGTGTATATTTGATGAAAATTAATTTTTTTTTTTTTTAAATTCAGACCACTAGAGTTCCACTATTTTTTCAAGAACCAGGTCTGTCCTAGTTGAATCTTTTTGTTTTTTTCAAGATAGGAAGTAATAATCTACAACAAGTATTGGGGATTAAAATGGGTCCAATAGAGAATCTTCATGGAAATAAGTGGAAAAAAACCCTTAGCTAACAACTAATCCTCTCTCTCTCACACACACACACACACACACACAGACACACATGCACACGCACATGCATTTCTCACATTTTTCTGCAACTGAGACTTCTATAATTTTTATATCATCAAAAGACTTACCTTCTGCAGAAAGCCCTTGACCTTGAGGTGCCTTGGGAAATTTTAGGACTTGGCCTAATCCTATATATATTCCAGACAAATTTTGACAGCCTTATTGCTTTTCATCATTAAGTGATCCTGGAACTTTTCCTAAATATTCAGGCATGTTAACACCAGCATCTTGATTCACTTCCAACTCAACCTTCAATTTATTCCACTTAGGCTAGTCACAACATTTTTCCCCAGTCCTTCTGTGACCTAAGCAATTCTGGGAGACTGCAATGTGTGCTGTTAATATTTGTAGAGTTCTCAGGAGACAGAAGCTATAGAAAAGCTAAATACTATGGTTTTGTTATTACTACTAATTACAAGACTCTACCTCAAAGGAATCAGGGTGAGAAGAGATGAATTAACATTGATAAATGACTTGCAAAGTAGAATATGCTGTAGAAAGGTTCTAAATATACTGTAAAGAGTGGAGACAGCATGCAAATATGATTAGGGAGGTGGGGTCAAAGGGCAAACACTGGAATATGGGTGTACTTAGGGTCAGTATGACCAAATTCTAGTATGATGTAATTTCCTGCACATACCAATCTCAGAGGCAGGCTCTCAGGAAGCAGGATATTTGATATGGCAGTGCAGCCTTTCTTATGAAGGGTACCAGGAAAGAACAACAGTTGACTTTTTTGCTGGGCTGTGATCTTCCACTTTCCCTATCTGCCAGCTCCCACTAAAATAAATAATCACTGTTGTAAATAATTTGGAAATGTATGTTGTTAGATAAAACTTACTCAGCTAGACTCTTAAAAGAAAAACTACTAGAAACAAGAAATTTGATAGTGTGGATAGTATGATGGAAACTGGCAATTTGCTATTTAAAATTTCTTTGGAAGTTGGATCAAAAAGATGAAAAGCTCAGACCTTGAATCAGACTAAATTTATAAGAGGAGATAGAAGATCGAGGGACATTTATTCTCTAAGAAATCTGACCCAAATGGGGAAAACGAGATATAGTGGCAAGGCAATGGGTCTGCGTAGTATACAACTCAGGCAAGGTTTGTGCCCACAAAGAAAAATGGTTGGGAGCAATAATTCCATCTTATTTATACATATTTTATTACTAGTTTTTTTTTTTTTCATGTGTTCACCACACAGAGATTCCATGAAGCAGAAAGAGGCTTAGTTTTGTAAAGAACTTTGCAATTTTCCTGGAGGAAAGTTGTCACCGTGAAGAACTTTATTACCACATACTTTGGTTTTCAGGTGCGGGTGCGTCCAAACCCCAGGTGCAAATATCTCCACATTTCAGCACCATAAGCTTTCAGTTTCTCACTTGTGTTTTGTATAGTACCTGCCAACACATGAAACACGGTAGAAAGGTTTGACCAATTTTTAAAATGAATTTAGGAAAACATAGTAACTTACAGAAACTTTGAATTCAGAGTTGAAAGAAAGCTTATAAATGATCAAACCAAACCTATTCTGGGAGCTGAAATTCCTTCTCCGGTATTCCTGGCAGACAGGATCCGGCCTTACTTAAAGATTTTCACACAAAACAGCTGTTTTCGTTGTAGAGTGGAAATGGTTCTTATGAAATTTATATGACAATTCTGTGAATGTCTATGTGTGTATGCATGCATAATTTATATTTCCATCTAGGAGAGGCATATTCCCTATATAATTGCATTTGCTTATTCAAAAGCTAGTCGCACGGGTTGAGAAGTATGAGGGTACTTATGGGGAAAATAAGACAGAATTAGGATAGTACTTTAAATCTGGGAAATGTGCCCACAGTATTTACTGCTGTTTTAAGAAAGCATATTTATGCTTTTAATACCAAGCAGATCTTCTTGTTGATTCAGGACTTCTGCTATTTTACAATGAAAGCAGATTGTAAATGAAACTTTATTGATTTTCCTTTTTCCTTTTCCTGTAGTAATCAAATGCTCTCAGTCACTGGATCTAATGAGTAACAGCTGTGCTTGAAGTGTCCTTATAGATAAAAATTAAAAGTATGATAACATCTAAGGATTTTGTTGTTGTTAGAGTAACAGTAGACTTAGGAATTAAGAGGAGGCTAAAGGCATCAATGCTTCTAATATGTCAGTCAGCCTCTTCATGTAGTAAGTTGGAGAAACTGACATAGTCTAATGATCCGATGCATTGGGAGATATGCTGTGGTGATCTGACCTTACTTGGAGTTGCAAAGACTTGCACTGGAAGAGTCTATCTCCCCAGCGATGGTGGGGATGGTTTGCTAAATGTCCTTGAAGGCCTGATTTGCAAGATATCTGATGTTGTTATGATTAAATGCAATAACCGTACCCCATGAACCATTAGAGATAGAAAAAGCTAGAGAGGGTGCCCTTCCAAATCTCTTACTGGCAAAATGAGAAAGCTGAAGTGATTTGCACAAGATCAGCCAGCTAGCTACACAACTGTGACTGGAATCTGAGTCCCTATGTAATGCTCATTATGTCCCACCAATGGCTTTCCCGTAGCTGCATTATGGTTGTAGCCACTCTAAACAAGATGCTATTTTAATACTACATACCTAAAAGTTCAATCAGTTGGATGTTTTTCTCTTTTTACCAAAACCTTTTTAGAATGTATTCGATATGAGTGTCATTTGTCTGTTGACATACGCTTGGTGGAAGGAGTAAGTGTCCTGGGATAGAAAGGCTATTCTTCTCTGCTGCGGATGTTTGGGATCCTCAGCCACAGTTGGATAGAAGAGAGTATTTTCTTCTTCAGAATCAAGACCACAGTTTTTTTATGTGGCCAGCCTTGAGTTTTGTCAACTTAATTAAACATATCAATTCCAATCAATTATATTTCCTATTAGTTCAAACACTTCTCCAGTCAACAAGAAATCTGTAAAGAGTCCCTGAATCCGTGCCCTCACTCTCACATACATTTCTTTGTGTGATCAGTATGAACGTGCATCTTTGCCTTCAAATATCATGACCCCATCCTTATTTTCTCTTTTCCCTTATTTTCCTGGGTATGCTTTTTTCCCCCTCTCTATTCTCTGAGGCCTTTGCTGGAACCTTTATTGAATGCATAGCACATGCTTGGAGCAATTTAGGATGACTTTTCTAGGATCATCCAGATGTCCAGTGTGGAGAAATAAAATAAAACATGCTTTTCTCTACATTTCAACATAAAGGCTTTGTTTGGCATTTTAGTTTTCTCTGTCTTTAGCAGTAGACAAGACCAGTACAGAAAAAGAGACAGAAGGGATCAGCATATGCTTCACACCTGCACTGGTCACTCATTCAAGGTGCAAGGTAGGCAGGAGCAAAGGAGAGAATGACACATGAAAAGTTTCCAGGCCAGATGGCAGTAGGACAGTCCAGGCATGCTTGTCTAGGTCTATTTGTAAACCCTGTGGGTGTTATCCCCACACTGCAAGAACAGCGATAAATATGCCATTAACCATGACCAGCCGTGACATGTCTGTATTAGAGAAAAAGAGGCAACCCTGAATCTTAACAATATATTTTACGTCTTACATTGCCTATTCTCTAGTGTGCAGTTCTCAGAGAGGAATGCACCACAGTATTCCGATAGTGATGGAAAGATAACATAAGGTGCAGCCAGCAGTCCAGAAGAGATGTGGTTAAGATTTGTGAAACTATTTGAAATCATTTATAAGTAAAAATACCTCACTCAATGATTCTTATGAATTCAATTTTCCAGTTAAAACAGGGCAAAGAACACATTTTGCCATTTGTGCTAGGGATTAATATCCCTTTATTTACATGCAAATTACTTTAAAAGGTAGGAAAACCTATAAAATTTTAAAGGTTCCACACTGGGGGCTTACACTAAGAGTCTTTGTCAAATAAAATGAATTCTCGCAGATCTGCTTTGAGCTACTTTCTTTGCCTCTAAGCACAGCCTCTCTTAGAGGAAGGAAACAGTAAAGTTCTCACAGAGAAAGAAAACGTTTACCACTCAGTAAAAATCCCTGGGCCTCGCTGTATGAAAGCTTTAATTTAGCTCGGCTCATTCCTCCATGAGTTAATTTAGAACACCAATAAAAGGAGATTATTTTTGGACTGAGAATCTGCCTGGCACATTTTTTGAACTTAATAGAGCTAAATAAAACTATCCAAACTCTTGTGATTTTTGGAGGAGGTCATATACAAGCGATAGCCCTGTGATAGTTTTCATGAACATAGCAGACTAAACGTGAAGGAACATTCTCTAATCTGGAGAGATTAGGGGCCTCATACATGAATAGACTCACTTCTTAAATACACATTAACAGGAAAAGATATGGAATGTGAACATGCATGCACACGCTCTCCAGGCAGGAGACAGCCAGGAGAAATGGAAAGCGCAGAGGCCTAGGAATAAGATAAGCCATGTCTTAGCTTTGGCTGTGCTGGGGAACTAATTTCCATTGGGAAAACAGCTTCATCTCTTTGAACATTAGTTCCTTTTGTAAAATGGGAACAATGGTGTCCCTTGAAGGGTTATAATATTGCATGTGTATAAATGCATAATCTTCCAAGTGTGATATTTTTGTTTTGATTTATTTACTTTCCTGTATTGACCTTTTCTATTTTCTTCTAATAATAAATGTAGGACAAGCTTATCTTAAAGAATTAGAGAAATATATAGAAAGGAAGATAAGGGAAAAAGTCTTCATTATTGCATCACTCGGAGGTTTTTCTTCCAATCTTTACATTATTCAGAGGCACTTTCTTCCAATCTTTTGCTGAACATTTTCTTTTATAGTTAAGAATATACCACATTTGTAGCTGGAATCCTTAAAAAAAATACATATTTTTTACATGTCTATAAATATGCATATATATTTATATATGCGTCTATAGATATACAAATACAGATATCCGTATACATATATAGATAAATATACACATATATAAAAATATATATAAA
>NW_016804458.1:235529-238637 GCF_001698545.2 Rhinopithecus bieti | reverse complement strand
AGATACATATGCAAACGTGGATATATATCTGTACATATAAATATACAACTATGTCTATCTATCTATACCTATACCTATACAAATATGTATATCTATATATACATATAAATATACAAATATGTATATCTATATATACATATAAATATGTATATGCATATATAAATATATCCAGATCTAGATCTAGATCTATATATAAATCACCATGTTCTTTGTATTATTAAAAGGCCTTTATATAACATAACTTTTAATACTGCATATTCCACCTTCCCATCATCATCATCTTTATTAGTATCGTCTCCAAGATCATTATCATCACCGTTTGTTAAACACTATGAACCAAACCATATGTAAGTGGTTTACAAATATTACACTAATTTACTTTATTCTCAATAATTATTCACGTTTGTAAATGGAGACAAATATAGGCAATCAAAACAAAAATATTGAAGAGAATAATAATCATCTGTAAGCTTTGTGCTTCTGCGAGAAACTCCAGGACCATTTCAAACTAACTTAACTGGCAACAAGGTGACTGAAACACTGATTATTACCTTGTACTTTTTTGGAAAGTTAAAGCTAAATACTTATATACTTATATATGTTTATATACTATATACTTATATATGTTTCTTGAGAGAGATTTCTTACCATTATATAACCACTTGAGAAAAACACTTTTTTAAAAAATTAAAAACTGAAAACAAAGCGTCTCTTTATTTTCTGTTCCTAAAGAATGGAATCATTTAAAGATGGGGAAATGTTTCAGCTCAATGCAAAAGGCTTCTTCCAAAATACATAGGCACTATTCAGGGTTTAGAAAGTTGTTTTAGAATCACAGTAGAGGCCTTTTGCTTATTAAAATAGATCATTTTTTTTTCCTGACCATTTAGCCTTGCAAAGCAGCTGAGAGGAGTAACACCATATTATTTCTTCAGCTTTCAGATATCTATCTAGTAATTTCCATTTTAATCCACAGAACACATTCAGAGCAGAATTGGAGTAAAGTTGTTGCTGACTTGATTTGGCCAATGATTCTTAAGAAATGACAGTGGCACAACTGTCACATCTTTCTGCCAAAACCTTGTCAGTCCAGCAGTCTCCACTGGATGAGGTGAAGGGAGACGAGGGTTAGAGATGGGAGAGTCAGTCCTGAGAGGGGAGGAGGGTGGCTGAGAAAGTGTCAAGGGGGTGTCTGGAGAAGGGGCCCCGGGCTATTAGCTAGCTGTCTAATCCTCCCCTCAGCAAGGCCTTTTGACTGCCAAGACTGTTATCCTGTGTGCAGTGTTGATGGTCTGTAATCCTTTGTCAGAGTAATTGACGGTGAAGTCTGCACTTTTGCAGCTAATGATAAATAGAGCCTTTAAAGGTTGTAATTTCTTGTTTAACTGATGCCAGTTGCAAATACTTTGTGCTGAGGAATAATTCCTCTCTGCCAAATAAAATACAGTGGAAGTCTGTGGTGTGTTTTTCAGCTTATTGTTAGTCACAGCTTTCCTGACAGAGCACTTTCTATGCAGGAGATAAATGCTCGGGCCCTCTGCCTGCCAATTTCAGCACAGAAAGGACTTTTCTGTGGAAAAGACTTTTCTGTTTCTCTAGTGAACATTAATAAGGATTTTTATTTATTTTACTTTTTTATCTTATTCTTTTACAAAACCCTTTCAGAGGGGCAAATATTTGCTTCCTTGCAATGAGAATTGTTTGAGTTTTTAAATGGCTCTCATTTCTTTCTCTGTCCCATTCAGGAGCTCTGGTTTGCACACAGCTCCTCTAGATAAATGGCAAGAGGATGGCTCTCTAGTCCGTTCACAGAAAACTGTATTATGGCCAAAGGGATTGGGGAAAGGCTTCCCCAAGGGTCTGCGCACCACAAGACTGAAGGGAAAATTATAGTAAAATGGGCCAGAGGATGGCAAAAAGGAGAGAAATCAGGTTCCTATGAGCTCAGAGGAAGACTGGCTTGCTTGGATATAAATTGAGATTCATACCTTTCACAATGTAACAAAGCAACACAAAAATGCACCGAGAAATACCAGTGTGCCCCAAAAGTACAAGTGAATGGATTTAAGAAGGAGTCTCGCTCTGTCACCCAGGTTGGAGTGTGGTGGCATGATCTAGGCTCGTTGAAACCTCTCCCTCCTGGGTTCAAGCCTTTCTCCTGCCTCAGCCTGCCAAGTAGCTGGGATTACAGGCTCCTGCCACCACACTCTGGTAATTTTTGCATTTTTAGTAGGGATGGGGCGAGGCTGGTCTTGAACTCCTGACCTCAGGTGATCTGCCAGCCTCAACCTCTCAAAGTTCTGGAATTACAGGTGTGAGCCACTGAGCCCAGCCAAGTGGATGGATTTCAAGGGTTTTCATATATATGACTGTAATCACATTTAAATGTATTGATGGGGTTACAAACTTGAAAACATTCTATGGCCTCCTATGGCCATTTTTTTAAGCAAATGAAACATCATATTCAATTTGATGAATTTGGAAATTATTTTTTGTGAATGAGTTGGTTCAAGCCAACCTCCTTCATAGGAAATAATTCCGGAGCCCAGGAAGTCCAGTAGGTCTCAGGTGAAATGTTGGCAGGTGGAGGTGCTTCTAGCTAGTATAGAACTGCTGATGAGTGTGTTACTGCAGGTTCTATTATAGGGTGGGAGAACCTTTAGGATATATATTCAGAACATTTGGAAAGTCCTTCAGAGCTCTTCCATACGTTCAAAAATGGCATGTTCTCCTGTCCTGAATTCCTGCTTTACTTATCTAGTCATTTAGATATACATATATGTCATAGATTGAAACAAAGATGACCAGGAGAATTAAAAACAGACCTAGACAGGGGAGAAAGTGGGATATGATGGACAGAGATACTATGGTGAAAATTTAGCTGTCAGAGAGGCCTTAAGCATCCTATTCATTAAAAGTAGGAGACAGTTGGCCAGGCGCGGTGGCTCACGCCTGTAATCCCAGCACTTTGGGAGGCCGAGGGGGGTGGATCACGAGGTCAGGAGATCGAGACCATCCTGGCGAACATGGTGAAACCCCGTCTCTACTAAAAATACAAAAAAATTAGCCAGGCGTGGTGGCAGGCACCTGTAGTCCCAGCTACTCGGG
>NW_016804458.1:214863-235101 GCF_001698545.2 Rhinopithecus bieti | reverse complement strand
AAAAAAAAAAAAAAAAAAAAAAAAGTAGCAGACAGGCCGTATTATTAGTGCTGTCCTTCTGAATCTGTAAAGCATTAATATTTGTCTCATGCTCAGCAAAAACCAAGCTCCATGTTACCAGGTTGCTACCTGGAGACAAAACTGCCCCATCACCCACTTTGCTGCTGAAAACCCATTACTGACTGCCCTACCCTGGAGGATGCAGTTCAAGAGTCTTAGAGTGTTGGGAAAGGTCCTCTACCATCTGGTCCTACTTTCCCACTACAGCTTCATCTTCTCAAGGCTCTCAAATGCTAGGCTGAGATAACACAGGGAAATCATGATCATATCACTTATCAGCACTGCATTCCTGAGAAGTCTACTTTTCTGAACCCCTGAAATTAGGACAGTGACATAGTTTCTCATAGGGCTGTTACGAGGAATAAATGAGGTAAAAATCCACTTTTAGGAATGAGTAATACTGCCTTTATCATCCTGATCTGTACATTACAAACAGTATTTTTCCACTGGTCAAAATGTGTATTTTCCATCAAAATCTAGTGCAATTAGTTCCTCTTCTTTATGACTCATCTGTTATCTCATTTATTAAGGTACGGTTGATCCTTCCTTTGCATCACAACTTTACTATATATATCCTCCATTATTTTGCATAATTCAAGTTTGAAGTTACTTGCTTATATATCTGTTTTACCTCACTAAATTTTGAGCTCCTTGTGGGAACCACTGACCTTTCATACTTATCAGCCAGTACTCATCACCAGTAGTAAACATATATTACACTAAATAGAAAGAAAACACAACATAGGAACTCTGAATTGTGGTTTGTCATTGCAACTTGATTTGAATTCCATGGTTTAAAGGCTCATATAATCCTTGGGCATGAAATCAGTTTAACTTGTGGGCATCTGATCATTCTATTTCTACTCAGGCCAAATGTTTTGCTTGTTTTGTTCGAGAATTACAAATTTAAAGTTTAATAAATTTTCTTTCCCAAAACTATTAAGAAGTAGAAGAATTTTTTTTAAGGGAAGATTTTCTTCAAAAGGGTTATTGCAACAGGGAGAATGCTTCAACTACAAGTTTTACAAATGCCCTAAAGTCAGACCAAAAATAGATTTTCTTTATTATTATTTTTAATTGACACATTATAATTGTACATGTTTATTCAGTACAGCATGATATTCCGATACATGTATGCAATGTGCCATGATCAAATCAGAGTAATTATTAATATCATATCCATCATCTGAAACGTTTATCTTTTTTTGTGTTGAGAACACTCAAAATCCTCTTTTCTATTTGAAGATATACGTGAATTATTTTATAGTCACCCGATAGCAGTATAGAACAGTAGTCCCCAACCTTTTTGACATCAGGGACCGGTTTCATGGAAGTCAATTTTCCCATGGATGGGGGAAGGCGGGGATAGGGGGCGAGAATGGTTTTGGGATGAAACTTCCACCTCAGCTCATCAGGCATTAATTTAGAGTATCATAAGGAAGCTGCACCCTAGATCCCGCGCATGCGCAGTTCACAATGGGGGGGGGGTTCTGCTTCTATGAGAATCTAATGCTACCGCTGATTTGACAGGAGGCAGAGCTCAGGCAGTAATGCTCACTCACCTGCTGCTCAACTCCTGCTGTGAGACCCTGTTCCTATCAGGTCACGGACTGTTACTGTAATTTTGTATCTGTTATTAACCAACCTCTTCCTATTCTCCCCTCCCCTCACGCTTTCAAGCCTCTAATAACCACAATTGTACTCTCTACTTGGAAGAACTTTTAAGAAGTGGATTTGTCGGACTCCTCCCTATGGAGTTGGCAGTGCTGTACATTGGGTATGTGTGCAGGCAAAGCAGATCCACATTTCTGTTAACAAATGTAATTTATAACAAGTAAAAAGAGAACTCCTCAACTTAATTTCCTAAGAGTGAGGGTAACTAGTTCCCAGGATTGAGACTTTTGCCCGTGTTCGTAGAAGAAGGTATCACATGTTTTCCATTGTTCTATCACATGAGTACCCTGTAAAGGGTAAACGCTCAAATTTAAAATTTTATTTTTATGGTACTTAAGGGAAAAAAGACAATATAATGTGGGTCTCCCATAAGTGGCAATAGCCGAGTGTTTTTTTTAAAACTTGGAGATTCCAGAAAGCTAGGTTGCAGCATTTCAATAATTTACAATGTTCGGTGAAATGGATGGGTAGATCTATGCAATTATCTTGCTCTCATTGGCTACGTGCATAATCAGATTAATGCTCCCACTTTTCTGAGAGGGATTTATAACCATTTGATCAAGAGAAGAACAGAAATATCTTGCAGGCTGGAACTTCAGTTTGCAAAGCCAAATCAAATGCTCAGAGGCATTTCTTTGAAGAAAACATCTCTTATGAAAATCATAGAATTGCAATCCAATCATATCAAGAAGTTTATCTGTTTATCTAATTTAACTTCTAGGTTAAAATTATACTCGATACACTGCCACAAATTCCTATCCACTTCTTAAAAGTTCCTCCACTTCTTAATAGTTTATAGGAAGAAAATTTTCTAACCTCTGAATTCTTTCAGGATCATCGGTTCTATGAATGTCAAGTGTTTCAGAACTTGGGCTCTGTAGCCAAACTACCAGACGTCGTCCATTGTGTGTACTGGGCCTGGATGATCAGCTCCCTAAGCCTTGGTCTCCTCATGTGCAAGACCTCCTAGTGTAGTGAAATATGAAATGGTCCACATACAGCACTTAACAGAGGTTCTTAGCAAGTAGTTAGTAATTAATAATTGTTTGTTATTCAGAAATATTTATTAAGTATTTACTTGGTAAATCATATTGACTTGACATAACATTAGTTCCTGGAAAGTATATAGGAAAAGTACAAATTACAGTCTCTGTCTTCACAGAGTTTATAATAATAATACATTACATAATAGTGTGTTTTTTTTAAGTCATCTTACTTGAACCTCACAACAACTCTTGAAAACATTTAGGACACTTTACATTTGTATTTTACATTTTATTTCAGAACTTGGTCTCTGTAGCCAAACTACCAGATATCAGCTGCATGCCCTGGGCTCAGGCAAGATGAACAAGTTTGCTGAAAGACAGTGACTGACAGGACTGGCTCTCAAGGCTCTGTCTTCTAATTAATGTCATTTCCAGTCTATGTCAGCTCTTCCCCCTGAATATGTAGTTGAGACCAAAATACATAGAAAACAAAGAAGACATCATGAAAATATTCAGCCATGTGCTAAATTGTGTGAATCGAGCACTAGCTCAGAGTCAAGGAAGGAGAATAATCAATGTGACCTAGAGTACTGGGAAAAGCAAAGCAAAAATAAAAATTTTAATTAAAGGTTAAACTAATCAACTTACCCACTGACCATTTTATTTTGAAATATAACTAAACATTGATTTCCCCAAACGTTAAATTAGATAAATGTAACTTTGCTTAGTTTTGTTAAAATTTATTAAATTAACACTCTTTAAAATTAAAATTGTACTCTGTCCTTTTGTTATGCTATAAACACATTTGGAATATAAACGAAATAACATACGTGAGGTGTTTTATGATCTTTGAAAGAAAGGCCTATATAAATGCAACCTCTCAATGCTCAGAAGTTATGAACACAATTAAGTTTCTCTCTCATGGAATTCTGTTCTTTCCAACTGCACTGAGAATAAAGTGGGGGACATAGATTTCTACTTATTTTTCTGAAGTTCAAGAGTCTCTAAGCTGTGGTTAACTTTTGGCATGACACCACAAAAAACACACTCCAAATATTAATCATATTCATAGGTTAAGTAGGGTACACAAGATGTAATTGATTTATTGGCCATTGGTCACTGCAGTCATTGTATAGGCCTGAATGCAAACTTGCCTTCTCAGCTGTACTGTGTTCTTAAAGGAACCTTGAGAAGTAAGATAGACTTTGGAAAGCTGGTGTCATACATCTTTCCTGTTTCCTGTCCTTAGCCTCCACAAATGATGATCTTGGAGAAACTCAACTTCATGAGAGTCTTTGCTGGGACAAATAAAATGGTAAATAGATTTTCCCCAACAGATCTGCACCCAGTGTGTAATAGACTATACCCAAAACATTTCCAAATCTTAAATATTAGTCTTTCACACTCAGTCTGGAGAATACATTGTTTTTCTGGATTCTCTCCTTTTGGAAGAGGCATCATCTTGGGATCAAACTAACAGGCCTAGATTCTGTTGTTACTGGATGCTTTGTGCCATTATTTTTCCAGCCCTGACAAGAAACTGCTCTTCTAGAGGGACCCATAAAACTTACCTAGTGGCTTTGGTCTGAACTTTGAAACATATACTGCAAATAGTTCCAAAGGCACACGTGTTATTTGGGTCCTAGTGGAATGGTCTCAATATATCAACTCTCACAATTAAATGGAAAAACATCCTTAGTGATTCATCTCAAATGTACTCCATTCCTTTTTTTGTCACCACTTTGCCACTTTCCTACTCCATGTTTGCATTATGTAGCAATTTAAGACCTCATTTATATAGTTCATGGTTGTGCCAACCAGTATAATCTGGCAATTTACTTCACTTGGAAACTTATATCCTCTGACTTGGTTTATTTAAATTTTAGACTATATACATAATATATATAAAATATACATAATGCATATTATATATAAAATATACATAATGCATATTATATATAAAATATATTCTATTCTATTTTATATATATATATAGTCTCATTCTGTTGCCCAGGCTGGAGTGCAGTGGCACAATCACGGGCTCAGTGCAGCCTCGACCACCTGGGCTCAGGTGATCCTCCCACCTCAGCCTCCCAGATAGCTGGGACTACAGGAACACGCTACCACACCCAGCTAATTTTTGTTATTTTTGTAGAGACAGGGTTTCGCAATGTTGCTCAGGCTGGTCTCAAACTCCTGGGCTCAAGTGATTCAGCTGCCCTGGCATCCCAAAGTGCTGGAATTACAGGCGTGAACCACCTCTCCTGGCCATGAAATATCTATTTAAAAAATATATATGTATTTTGTTTACAGTTGAGTTCAGCAGGCATTGATATCATGTTAGCTATTGTCTGGGATCTCCTACCAGAAACTGCTATGTCAAAGTGAGCTACCAGATACAGTCAGTACTGTACTAGGTAATGACAGTAGGTCTCAGCAGTTTAGTGGGCTATGCAGAGAACTCAAACAAGTAAAACTTTCGCATTGCAAGAGGTTGTTCCTTCCCACTGTGAGCAATTGAATCTGCTTCTAGTTTTCATGTTTCTAGCACTGTTGTTACCAGTTCAACTTTGGGTTCTCTGAGCTAAGTCACATATATACCCGCATAGATACACACACAGACACAGACACAGACACACACATACACACACACATTTTATAAGAAATTATGCCTCTCCACCCTTAAATGTTAGATTGTTTTAAAACTCTAGAACTTTATACATGGTTTTTCAATAGTTTTCTTTGGTTTCTTGTTAAGTATTTGAATACCTGCTAAATCTGAACATTATCTTTAAAAACTATCTGAAAGAAAATAAGCATTCATGCAATGTTGAAATAATCCTAATTTCTGCAAATATCATTACTAGTGTTATTTAAAAGCAATCAAAGACATTGCAGATTTGACCACGGCAATGTATATCCATGGAATTATACAGTATCTAGTTAATCCATTGTTAAATTCATAGATTCCAAAAATGGGGATAATTAGTAATTAAGTATATTATTCTTTACTATATACCTCTTTGAAGGCACAGATTATCTATTGGTCAAGTACTTGAAGAGGAGTTTGTAATTTAAAATTAGAAAGAGTTATTAAAACAATTTAATACTATGCCCTTTTCAACAGCAACAGTAATAGAAATCTAGATTGGCAAAGTTACATTCTCAAGATCACATGACATTTTTGGGCCAGAGACAGAGAACTCAGGTTGTCTGGCTTCTGATCCACTGACATTCCTCCATACCCCATTATATAAAGTTGACTTCTCATAAATTTATATGAAGAAAACTTTTACTAACATTGAATTGCTGAAAATGTGGGAAAGAATATAATATTATTGTTGTACAATTTGGTCTGGGGCTATGATTAATTAGAGATCAGTTTTGGCATAAAAAATGGGCTCTCTCAGGTTAAGAAGTTACCTACATTGGTATCATTTGGTGACCACCTACACTTAATGGCCAGAAAAGCTCAGTGTCATTTGGTCTTGGGAAGACCTGAGACTGGTGCTCAAACCGGAAGTCTCAGCCAGGCTCAGTGGCTCACACCTGTAATCTCAACACTTTGGGAGGATGAGGCAGGAGGATTGCATGAGACCAGGAGTTCAAGACTAGTCTTGGCAACATGGTGAGACCCCATACCTACCAAAAAAACAAATTGCTGGGCATGTTGGTGTGCACCTGTAGTCCCAGCTACTGGGGAGGCTGAAGCAGGAGGATCACTTGAGCCCGGTAATTTGAGGTTGGAGTGAGCTGTGATTATGCCACTGCACCCCAGCCTGGGTGACAGAGTGAGACCCTGTCCCTAAAAAAAAAGAAAAAAAAAAAAAAAAGAAATCCCTGGATGTCTCTAGGAAAGAAAATTGTAATAATCCTTCCAGCCAAGAAGCTTTCTCCTCAAACTAACAGATCTGTAGTAAAGGAATATGTTTAATGATATCATCAAGGAAGGTATGACCGCTAATACTAAAAAGCCCTAGTATAGAAATAACCAAATAGAACAAAGTGAAGGAGCCCAGCAGGGGTCTGCATAACACAGATGAATAGCAAGAAAGGAAAATATTTCATTTTAACTCTCCTCTTGGCTAGATTAAAAAAAATAAAATGCAGCTTAGAATGTCCCCACCTTTGCCCAAATCAGTTACCATGCACACATCTTCTTTAATTGATTTAATGCAAACACTGTGTTTATAAAATCTGATTTTCTCAAATCCTTTCTTCCATCTACTCACCTAGTCAGTAAATGTTTTCTATAAGAATCTCCTGAGTCCATGAAAATTTCAAGTTTATTCTTATGATACTTTATTTTAAAGGTACTGACTTCTGTTTAAATTAGCCACCTAATTACACTCTGTGCCATTTTATCAAATAGATTAAAGAAAAGAAATAAGAAGGCTGGTAAATGAAACTTTTATCAATTGTTGGGAATGCTCTCTCAGTGGAATTAAACAATAGTATATCCAGTTTGTCCTTGCTGTTGGTTCAACATATCACTATCAAAGTCCTTTTTCAAAGTAATTTAAAAATTGCAAAACTTTCAGAAACAGGGAAAACCTGAAAAAAGACCCAAGGTGATAGGAGGAAATATATCTGTAATTGCCATGGAAGTCATATTGGAAACAGATGCCAAGGTAGAGAATGACCCAGGTGGTGATTAAAGAGTCATTGTCCTTCCTTAACCTTGATTATCTTCCTTTTCTGGTTATCATTTTATATTTAATCAGTACAACTTTTTATTAGGTCTTTCCTTCATCCACTTTCTTCCTGTTATGAATTGAGTGGTGTCAATTCTTGTTGCCAAATTTCAGATGATGAGGATTTGGAAGTGTTGGCCATGACATGAGTCACAGTGACACATAGATTACTCATAGATTTCCACTCCAGGCAGACAGAATGACTATTAACAAGGACTTCTTTAGGGCTGTTCAACAACAGGGGACATGATTCAATGGAATAGGATTATTACACATGAATTTTTGGGTGTTTTACCCAAATGTAACTTTTTTTTCTCATATGACCTTAGTGCATCGGCTTCCTTACTAGTTAAAACAGTCACATATCCTTGGGGAGGAAATCACCATATAATTAAGACTTAGGTGTGGTTGTCAGGCAGTAATGTTCCTGTATATTGGAGAATGAATTAATTAGCTAGGCTTTTGCCCAAGCTCCCTTGCCAGAGAAAGGGAACAGAAAACACGGTGACTGGAAATGACTAACTAGAAGAAAATACAACCTCAAGCTAAATATGTTTTTTGGAACATAGAAATAACTGTATCAGGTCATGCCTTTTGAGACTTCCTTTGTCTTTTCTAGGAGCAAGATGGTCAATAATTCCATATGTGTCATCATTATCAAAGCCAAACATTTATTGAGCACTACTAAGAGGTTTAGGGCTCTATTCTATAAACTCTGTTCACCTGCCTTCAAGGCTTACTTTCTATTTGGAATAATTACTGCTGCAAAGTCATTCACTGAGAAAGTGCATAAAAAACCTGCAAAACACTTGGTCCTGGAATTTACATCTCACAAAAATGCAGTAAGCAGGAAATTGTGTGTGTCAAGACCTTATTAAAGAAACTGATCCCTGAAAGAGTGGTCAGGTTTGGTGGCTGAGTGTGAACTGACCAGGTTGTTCAGAGTAGGCACTTTCACCAAGGACAGTCTAACATATTAATTTAATAATTCTAAGAAAAGTACCCAAAATATGGCAGACTAATGTCAAGTGCCGGGATAGTACAGTTAACGAGTCAGGTAAGGTGCCTACATTCATGAAGCTATATTCTAGTGTGAGGCAATCAACATAAATAGTTACAGGTTGTCATAAGTGTTATAAAGCAGATGATTAAGATGCTGGGTGAAGAATAGTGAGAAGACTACTTCTGGTTGTTGATCACAGAAGGTTCCTACAAAGAACTGACAGGTCAGCCGAGACTTAGGGAAGGAGAAGGAGCCATTAATGTAAAAGTTAGTAGATATGGGTAAGGTCTGTGATGTGTTATTAGGCAAAGAAAGACAAGGACGGAGAAAAATACAAATGAAAAGGACAAGAAAATTATGTTTTTATCACCGTTAGCAGTACAACTAGAGTGGAGTGATTGGGTGAGAAATAATAGGTCAGCTGAGAAAAGGATGCTAAGCTTTAGGCATGACAAAGAGAGGCCCATGCAGTGTTTGCTAACCTTGTACTCACTTTGGTATCTCTGTCCTCCTTCCTAGCCCTTTCCTGGCTCTGATGGCCACCAAGTGTACTGGAATTTTTTTTCTCTACTGTTACTTTACTTGTCAAGTGCTTTTGACTTCTCTCTCCAGATCAGTTATAAAGAAAGTATCTTGAAGTGTAGACAACATACAACATTTCTGTCTACTCAGAGCATCTCATTGCTTGGCATGTAGGTGCTCAATAGATATTTGTTCAAATGAATGAATAAAGTGATAGTGAGAGGATGCGAAAGTCAAGATTGAATGTAACCATTGTTAGTGGCATCCATTTTGGGATTAGCTTAAAATGGTTGATATAGGCAGTGTTTGCAGCAAGGCTGATGCCACTTGACTCATGGTTAGAAGGTCAAGGATGGCAGAGAAAAGGAGTATGTAGTTATTCTTATCTCCTTTTAGTAAATTTAGAAGATAGAATAACTCTTTATAGTTATTCTAAAAAAAAACATCGTACATTTCTTCTTTCTCTAGACTGTGGTTAGAGGTAAACTAATGTCTTCTAAAGATTCACATTGATTTCAGTCTGGAGTGTTGTCTCTGCAGAGTGCTGTGGGCATGGAGGAATATGTCAATCACTGAAGATTTCTCCAGGCCTGGTAATTACATTGCAGCCCTTATACAAGATAAAATCCAGCCTAAATGTTTCTCAAAAAAGTAAAAAACACCACCACCAACACCATCACCACCAAAAGAATATAATTCAGTCATCACCCTAAATGAGCAATTATGGAAAGTTTTTTTTTATTAGGCTAGGCATCAGAAATGTAAAAACTATCCTATAACTCCACAATGCTGAATTTGAAACAGATCTTAGTCTCACAGCCCAACCTATAATTATGCCAGTTGGGACACTTGAGGGCTAACATCACAGGCTTTCCCAGTAACTCCCCTGATTTGGAATCAAAGCCTCCTTATTCCCAATCCAAAGCCATTTCCACAATTGCTCCATAATACATATTTTACAATAAAATATAAGGAAATGTGTACAACTGATCACAATTTGTATTATTTAAAAATATATGTATCACTTGTATCTTAAAGCAATTGTCATGGACTGAATGTTTATATCTGCTCCAAATTCATATATTGAACCCGTAATCCCCAATGTGATGCTATTTGGAACTAAGGGCTTTGAAAGATAATTAGGTTTAGATGAGGTCGTGTGAGTGAGTCTTCCTGATGGACTTAGTAGTGTCTTTAGAAGAAGAGACCAGGAAGCTTGCTCTCTTTTGCTCTCTCTCTGCCATATGAGGATATAGTAACAAGGCAGTTGTTTCCAGGCCAGGAAGCAGGCCCTCAACAGGAACCCAAACAGGCCAGCCCCTCATCCTGAGACTTCCCGCCTCTGAAACATATTTCTGTTGTCTAAGCTACCCAGTCTATCGTATTTTGTTTTGGCAGCCTGAGCTGACTAAGCCAACAACCATTTTACAGATACCGAAATTGAAAGCTTCAGATGTTAAAGAATGGTATTTTCCTCTAAAAAGTCAAGCTTTAAGCCATTATTTACACTTCAACTTTTCTTATTCTTTAAATAAAATTTGAATTTTTGTTCTTTAAAGAGAATTTTATTTCATCTAAAAAATATTTTAAAATATCAAGCTTCTTATGTTGACCATTTTAGTGTGTTTTCATCTTCAGATTTATTTGGCATCCAAGACCAGAGTAATACCAAGAACTTTGATATCCTTTTCAGACCTCTTCATTTATTCTATATAGTGTTACAGAATTACCCTTGGTTCTCTCTCTTATTGTGATGGAAAGCTAATTCTCTGTTGCTGTGGCTTTCTCTGCTATAAGCACCTTGTCCATTTAACACAAGATTAACAATTATAACAAAATTCAAGTCATGCTTTTGTTCTCACAAGTTCAAATACCTTGTAGCTCTTTTTCTGTCTAAGCGGAGAAGCTCCGCTCCATCACTCCTGTCCTTCTAAGAGCTGAGCTTACTCATTAACTATGTACATTTCCTTCATTCCTGTCTGCTTCCAGTCTCGGTTTTTTAGAACCTGTGTTTACCAGATTTTTCTTTAGAACATTAAAATTATAACCAAAAGATAAGGAATCATTGAAAAGATGACATATGATGCTTGCCTCTCATGAAAACACTAGTTTCTACAGGTAATGGCAAGATTGATGCTGTCTCTTTTACAAAGTGATAGCAGTCTCACTGCAAAGGGAAAAAAAGTTCAGCAGAAGAAGGCAAGAGCATATGCCTCATCCTCAGCTCTGTTTGTAATCCTAGTCAAATTCCTAAGTCAAATAATGTATTAATGAATACATTATTGTTATTAGTATTAGTAATATTATGTATTCATGAGCACTTAGTATTATTAGTATTATTATTTCGTGTCTGATTATTCACTTACTGAGCATTGATAAGAGCTTCAATTAAATGCAAACACAAATGTTGTGCTCTGCTCTGGAGTTATAGTCTAAAAAAGATTCATCATCACATGGAAAATGCCCACACAATGGGGGGAGGGGAGATTTATCAACATAGCCTCAGAAGTAAGTATGGTTCCAACATGGGACTACACAGAAAGTCAGTCCTGGCAAGTGTCCTTGCTTTGTGTTGGATATTCTCAGGGGTTCTGGTCAATAATCCTTTAAGGAAAAAGCCTTAAGAGAGTTAAAGCACTTAAGGTGATATGGATTGTGTTAACATTTTTGGTGCTATAGAAATGTATTTGTTCTATAGAAGTGAAAAGAAATACATAACAAAGAAGCTAAAAACAGTGCAAATCACATTAGAGTACCTCATATTCTTGAGTGTTTTCTACTTGAAAGGAGGGTTGGCGCTATTGAGAGAGTTAAATTTTGAGCTGTCTACACAGAGCCACTGACTCATCTTTTTGATCAAAACCATTCAAAATAATGTAATGTCACACTTCTTACAGCGTTTTGTTCTCCAGAGAACATATGTCATTTCCCAAATTACATATAAGGTGTTTTAATCCTATTTGCTAAGGTTTAGTCTGATACTTGACTAAAAATGAACCAAGTCTCTATCAAGATGACAGTAAAGACCACCAAACAAAGTTTAGGGGATTTAGTGTGCTTTAGTTCAGGCAGCTGTGCTGTGATAATGCATAGTAGCTGCACAGTTGGGTATTTGTATTGGCAGAGATCTGTTCACTCTTGATACTTGCTGGGAGTCAATAGTGGAGGACCGCTGAAGGACTATGCTGTTGAGAACATATGGATGTGCTGCTCAACTTGGCTTTGGTCATTGTGATGCACTAAGCTCAGTCTATATTGCAACAGTCTTCCCAGTTAAGTGACCCATGTGCCATTTATCAGGGCACATATTAGAAAGATGCTGTCCTAATTTCAGTTAATGCTGAGTGTAGCCAAAGAAACTCAAATGAATGCCACAGCTCTATTTCACTGCTTTTCATAGGCCTTGCAATAAAAGCTAAACGGTTTTTAGTGGCTTTTGCAATTACACTTCCTTTCAATTTTCCAAAGGTTACAGGGCCTGAACCACACAAATCCCATTAAAGTAAGTAGCTGTTGTGCAATATAAGTTCCTTTGAAAACATTCTTCAATGCCCATAAAATGATCAGCAGGCTGCACTTTAGATCCGCTTGCCTGCCATGCTTTCAACCAAAAGGCAGATGACAAGCTTTGATGTGGTAGTTGGTTTCTGCTACTGGAGCTGGCATTTTATCTTCTTGCATCAGATTTTTTCCCAAACTGATGTGACCCAGGCATAGGAAACACATTTTTCTTCAGATTTTATTCCTAAAATATGTTTTTACCGTACCTTTAAATTACGTTTGGCTGACCAATGATTTGGAATCTCTAAGGTTCCTCCCACAGGATGCAGAGCAGAAGAGGGTGAGGGGTGTTGGAGTTAGTTGAAGCTTGCATGGTGAGTGCAAGGCCTTAGTGAATAGGGATCACCACATGCTGTCAGGTCCCCATGCTTGAGGATGGCACTTTCTGCCTTCTCCTCCACCTTCCCTCTAGAGCAATGTCAGCAGCCACGCGAGGAGTCCAGAGTGAACTTCACACTAGAGTCAAGGTCAGGGCTATTGTTCTCTTTAACTCATATTTGAATACACAGAGGGTATCCTACCTTGGGCTTGCAGACTTCTTTTCTCAAGAAGTTCTTCATATGTATTCTAACATTGTGATCCATTAGAAACACCCATCTCTTTTAGTACCTCTTTCTTGTGTACGTTCCTGGTGGTTTAAATAATTCATGTGTCCTGCAGCCGCTTTTCTAGTAAAGGATAAAAATGAAAGAATAATTCCTACATTTGCAAAGCTATCAGACAACAAGCCCTTTTCCCTCTCTAAATCTGGTAACTATTCTATCTGATAAAGAAACATTGCAAAAGAATTTTTCCTCTGTGGGTAAAACTATCCAGAGACAAAAGACAATGCTAACATAATTACTTGCTATGTATTGTTAAAAAGAATAAGTGGAATTCAGAAACTACTCAGTCCTTTAAAACTTCAAATAAATCACTAAAGTTCTGATATTCTGGGACTGCTTCTATACCATGACATTACTATAACTCTTTCAACTTTTACTGTAACATAATATGTCAAGGAATCCTATCTCTTTTCTATAGAAATACCTGAATGCACTAAGGTGACAAAATATTTACACAGAAAAAATTGAACCATAATTTTAAAAAGGTATTTGATAATATACTAATATATGTATATAAATTTAGAGCCTGGGAAATCAATATGAATTGGTGCTATCAGAAAAGGTTTATAGAGAAGGTAAGATTTGAGATGTGTTTTAGGAACAGAGACATTTTAAACTGTGTCCTAAAGTGAAAATCATCTTCCATGACTGTGGGAGAAGATAGAAGATAGGGCATACTACTAAGCTGAAATAACCCTGCACTTATTCAACTGATGAAGCAAGGACTTATGGATATCATTGTAAAGAAGAATGCAAGAACATCTGGATCAAAATAGCTTTCTAGATGAGAATGGTTGCATTTTTTAATGCTATTCTGGTAGGAAGGACAACATGTGATATTCATCGACCCTCTTTCTCAGACCCTTTTTATAACAGCTAGTATGGAAAAATCTGTCTTTCTTATAACCATTTTCCCTGGGGAATGGTTTCCATTTATGTGTCGGATGCTTTGTTGTTTCTCTCTTTCACAGCGTGTATGCTGCCATTTGCACTTAAGAGTGGAATAGAATTGGGAATCATGGTTTCTCGCTCTGGCTAGAGGTCCCAAATCTGCATTGTGATTTTGGGCAAGTCACATTGTTCTTCTAGATCTAATTTAACTCATCTGTAAAATAAGATGGTTGAATTAGACAATTTCATGGGTTTTCTTAGGTGCCAATATTTTATGACTCATGATCCCAAGCAAGACTACAGTTATTTATAAGGATGTTTCACTTGTTTTTATTAAGGGCAACAATAACTACATATTTTCAGTTTACTCAATCATCAAAAAAGTATAAAATCCAAACACACTTTGGATTTGAAACACTGTGACTTTGATAAAAATGTATCCATGTAGGCCGGACACGGACACGGTGGCTCACGCCTGTAATCCCAGTACTTTGGGAGGCTGAGGTGGGTGGATCACAAGGTCAGGAGATCGAGACCATCCTGGCTAACACGGTGAAACCCATCTCTATTAAAAATACAAAAAATTAGCCACAGGTGGTGGTGGGTGCCTGTAGTCCCAGCTACTCGGGAGGCTGAGGCAGGAGAATGGCATAAACCCGGGAGGTGGTGCTTGCAGTGAGCCGAGATTGAGCCACTGCCCTCCAGCCTGGGCGACAGAGCGAGACTCTGTCTCAAAAAAAAAAAAAAAAAAAAAAAAAAAAATGTATTCATGTTTCTGCTGGTTATTCTACAACTTGGTGAATCCTTCCCATTTTAGTATGCGAAAGAATGAGATGCATCCTAATATTCAATTGGATGTCAGTATCCTCAGACAGCATGTTTCAAAATTAACCTTCACTGTAGTTGTTTTTGCTAGTTGTAGTTGTTTTGACCCTCTTGGAATTTGTAAAAACACACTGCTTTCTCTCCCCTGTATTCAACCAGAGCCAAGAATCTGATAAATGTGTTTATCACAGGTCCTTCAGATGCCCTGCAGATGTAAACCTCTACAGTGTTTATGTTTCCTTTTGTACTGCTGAAGATACTGTGCTGGGTCCTGTTCTGCATTCTTGGGGAAAAACAGGGAGCTCACACTTTGTGATTAGTGAGCAAAGACAGACCATCCCCAGCACTGCTGCTTGAGCTGTCTCTGTTGCCCACTCATCGTCTCTTTCTATTATACTTGCACTCTGAAGGACATTTGCCAGAGCCAGACTCCCTGGATCCCTGTTATTTGTGTCTTTTCTCACCTTCAACATGATCTGAACTAGTGTTTTCATTTGTTAAAAACAACAAGAACATTCACTGGGAAACTTTTGCTGGAATTGCTTCAGGTCATCATAGCTATTTATTCCCTGTCATAAACTGTAATTCTCCATTTCCCTTACTCCCACATCAGGGGAGTTGGTGGTTTATGGTGGACAGTCAGTGGAATTTGATTGAACAGTGGAATATTTCAAAGAACTACCGAGATTATGTAGCAGGTTGTAATACTAAGAACAAAACATAAAATATTCTTGGTCTTGATTGTAGTTGGCAGTACAAGAAGAAATAGGCTTATAAAAAACATAAAAGATTTACAATTTGTGGTTGCACCTAAGAAAGAATTTTCTTTGAGAGAAGGAAACAAATCATGGGATTGGCTTAATAAGGGATTTTCTCTATATGATTAAAAATATAATTATCTCTACATTATTAAAAGCAGAAATTTATCTGTATGATTAAAATGGCTTAGGGTCTAATTGGTCTCAGTTAAAACAAAGTATAGAAGCTAAGGATTTTTTTTTTGCAGACTTCTGTTTCGGGGGCATGAAATTCAGATTATTGTGCTATCACAAGGGCTTGTATTATCTAGAAAGACCCGAAGTACAAGACAAAATGATTTGGAAAAATGAACATGAACGGGAGGAATGCTTCCAAATATTAAATAGGAAGGAGAATACAAGTGCAAGGTAACTACTAAAAGGTATTTAATCCTAGGTGTTTGAATTCTAGTGCTGATCTTATTACAAACTAATTTTGCTAATCGCTAGTGGTACAATCAGTGATGTTGGTTAGAATATTTTAGTCACTGGTAGATGTCAAAAATTATTATTAAATTTGTTCAATTTCCAAGATGCAGCTGATCTTACATTCTTACTGAGTGTCACAGAAGTGCCACCAAAGCTGGGCCCCTAGTTGAGGCACCATAAATGCAAAAATCTAAAGAGAAGGTTGACTGCACAAAACCACGAAGCAGACAGAATGGTAGCTTCTTGGCTGGAGGAATCTGGTTGAGATCATATGACATTTTTGCTACGGAAACAGTCTTCTAAGGACAAGAGGAGTTTCACATTTTCCCTGAAAACAAATTCAACAAGCATTTACTATATATGGGTGCTTTAATTATCAAGAGGAAATGTGCAGTCTCTATTCTAAGCTTCAGGGGTTTTCCTGGTAAGGAAGCATTGATGTAGAAGGGTTCTCTTAGCAAAAAGACTTAGAGACCTCAGTTGTCAGGCCTCTGGATTTAAGCTACATTTTGACTCTGTACACAAATCTAGAACATGCCCTCAATTTGTAATAAGAACAATATTATAGCTGAGGTAGGTGTCATCATGACTCGTGCTAATAGTTTTACTGAGTACGTTGTGTTTATATTCTGTTTATAATCAGAAAGAATCAGGAGAATTTGCATATTAGAAGAGACAGCCAAAAGTACTTTCTAAACAGCGAATGGCCAAGCTCTCCTTTCTCCCCATCCTCACTACAACGCCTCATAATTTTCTTGGGGCTGAGCCTCTTTGGGGAAAAGCTAAGGGGAACATAAGTCCAGTTCATTATATGGAGCATATGACTTTGGTTTTGGCAGCATGGTGTTGCAAATCTCTGGGACTCACACGGGCTCTACAGAGCTCAGGCTTTAGGGTGACAGTTTGATGAAGGTGTCAGCACAGCTGGTATTCCACTCAGTTTCACATATACATCGCTCCTGACTGGTCCGGGTGGGGGCAGCAGGACAGGAGCATACTACTCTCTGACTGCTATGGACAACCTGGACAATTATCTCACCAGGCTACCTTCAGGGGAGCTCAGAAAAAAACAAGGAAGGATCTTGACAGGTAAAAATGGTGTTGTGATTCTTCAAAGGTGCCTAAGATCTTAGGGTCCTAGAACTCAAGTTTGAGTGAAACATTTTCAGGGATCTTTCTGAACTGTTTCCTGTTCTTGGGTTCCCAGGGAGTGAGCCCCAGGCTAATGTTAGCTTGGGTTGATGGCTTTGTAGCACTACTCCTGATCTAGGCTGAGGCCTCTGAAGCCTGCCTTTGCAACAGCATGGAGTTTTCAGTGAATGCTGTTAGAAATTACTTGCTGCTTCAAGGGGAGTGCATGGTAAAACACATCCATGTAATGTGGTTTGAACAGAGTTTCTTCTCTATAACTCTACACTTGTGCTCATGTATATATGTTAGGAGAGAAGGAACCAGGAGATAATTGGTCTACTTGATTGTTAAACTGCATGAGTGAGCATAATATTGTCAAAGACAAACAAGGTACAAAAACATCTATTCTTCTTCCTTTATCTCTAGAGAAGTTCAGAGAACATGGACAGGGTTATGATTTTCCTTGACATGTTTGTCAAGGCATCAAGGAGCATGCAAGTAATTTCTCTCTGACAGTTCAGATCTTGTCCCAGATTTAGAGACAACAGCCAAGCATTAGAATTGCTGGGATTCTTAACATACGAACTTGAGAGCACTAATGTCCACATTTGCACATGCAAAGTGGCATTTGGCTATAGGACTTTGATGAAGATGTGAGCAAATGGAGCAACATCTCACTATAGATAGACCTTAAAAAAAGTTTTAACTGGGACTCCTACAGTGAATTTGGCTTCTTTTCATCATTGTATTCTATTCCAGATGATCAGCTGAACTCAGAGGAAAAAAAGAAGCGAAAGCAGCGAAGGAATAGGACAACCTTCAATAGCAGCCAGCTGCAGGCTTTGGAACGTGTCTTTGAGCGGACACACTATCCTGATGCTTTTGTGCGAGAAGACCTTGCCCGCCGGGTGAACCTCACCGAGGCCAGAGTGCAGGTAACTGAAGCTGCGGGAAGCTGGTACCAGGTAGTCCCCTCCTCAGAGGCACATTTCTGAAGACTGTTTAAAAACACAAATTATAGCCCAGCGCAGTGATTCATGCCTGCAATCTCAGCACATTGGGAGGCTGTCACAGGCACATTGCTTGAGCTCAGGGGTTTGAAACCAGACTGGGCAGCATGGTGAGACCTCATCTCTACCAAAAATACAAAACAAATAAACAAATAGCCAGGCATGGTGGTGCGTGCCTGTGGTCCCAGTTTCTTGGAGGGCTGACGTGGGAGAATTGCTTGAGCCTAGGGGGTGGAGGTTGCAGTGAGCTGAGATTGTGCCACTGCACCCCAGCCTGGGTGACAGAGTGAGACCCTGTCTCAAAAATAAATAAATAAATAAATAAATAAATAAATAAATAAATAAACAAACAAATAATACACAAGTTAGAGGCTTCAGATGGGAGCTGGTACTCATAAGGGTTACAAATGGTCAGCATGAGGATAGAATCCTGTTTCCAGCTGTGTTTCTTTGGGCAGCAAGTATTTTTTTTAAATAAAATTGAATGTTTTCAGGTAGGGCAGAATAATCTTTGCTACAGGTTCCTCTCCCAGCACCCGTTTCTTTCTGACACTTCCAGATTTATGTGATATACATTGTCCATCTGAGCATTTTACTCTGAACCCTTAGATTTCACTTTGATCTTGAAGTGGTTAAAGAGATGAATTCTCTGTCCCCTACCTCAGCTCTCCTCCCCAGTCTTCAAGAAACTTGTTGTAAGTACCCGTGAATATGAGCACTGATGGAGTGGGAAATGAATACTTAGGAACTGAGTTAAGAGCACACTCAAGTGGATGATTTTATTCACCCTCAGGGTCTCTGTGAACTGAAAGAGGGTAAGAGCATGAAAGGCAGGAAAAAGAGAATAGCCATTCTTTCTAACATTAGTGCCATGACACATCAACTGCAAGCCAGACACTAGAACATCAGACAACCTGTGATTAACAGTCATAACAATAATGACAATATATAATAACTAACACTACTGGAGCCCTTATATGCCAAGTAGTGTTCTTTACATAAGTAATGTATTTCATCCTCACACTAATTCAACGATGTGGATAGTATTCTTCATTTTGCAGATGAGAAAACTGAGGTACAGAGAGGTTAAAGTATTTTGCACAGCATCACATAGCTAGGAAGTGTCTGAAATAGGACTTGAATGCAGACATGCAGATCCAGAGTTCATGCTTTTAATTACCCTCACCCACCCACCCCGAAAACCGAATGAATGAGAGTCTCCCGGCTAAATGCCTTTTGGAGTAGTGCTTTGCTCTCTGCTGAAAGATCTTATTGTTTTCCCTATTGCCAGTAGCAAGATGCTGTTTTGATAAGGTGGGTAGGTCCAGTCTGTCTTGTCTTCCTTACGAAATTATTGTTTGTATATCTATGTCCCGTCTGAGTGTTAAGAATTTCTTTCTGTAAATGATAACCCTCTTGATAGGCCAGAACTTGAGCTAGACCTCAGGGTAGATTTCTATCCCATTGATTAGGGTGTGTGTCTATGGAGGAGACACAGTATACAGTGGGAGACCACTGTGGAGTTAATGCAGAGATCCTGGTACTCCCTTCAGTCTGAAGAGAAAGTGTGAAAGTTTCCCTATGGGGAAACAGGGACTTCACCAAGAAGTACTCCCCAAGAGAAAAAATGAAAATGTCAGTGACAAAAGAAGACAGTCATGGGAGCCTGTGGGGTCCCTGAGGGTAGGTTAGGAAGAAGTGTGAGTTCAGGTGCCCCTTTGGGGTCAAGTAAGAGTGACCCATAGGGACAACACTCAGTTTTGCTCTCCCATTCGCCATCCAGGGCAGATTATGAAATTCGTCTTCCCACACCCTCTTCCCCCACACTGCTCACCGCAAATCTCTAACTCTGCTCTTAAATCCTTTCCTCTCTCCTCAAAAACCCCACGTCTTTTATGCCACACCTCAGCTTGCAGTGGTGTAATGAATACTTTTAGTGCAGTAACCCACAGCACACTAATGTGCCACTTTTGTTACGGTGATCTAAATTTTAAATAAGGAAACCTGCAGAGGGCAATGGTGGACATTTCAAAAAAAAAAAAAAAAAAAA
>NW_016804458.1:212074-214472 GCF_001698545.2 Rhinopithecus bieti | reverse complement strand
AAAAAAAAAAAAAAAAAAAAAGAAGGACCAATTTTGGGGTTGGTGGACTGTCTTGCCCCTATCATGACAGGGAAATGTCTTTTTTGTATGTTGGAACTACTTTTTTTCTTTCTCTTTTCCCACCTTGCTATGATTTAATGACTTTTAGAGCTGTGAACATTTCCTAAGTGAGTAGGACAGAGTTCTCCCTCCATGACTTTACTCTTCCCCCATGAAAGCCTACCTTTTCCCAGTCTGAACCAATCCCTTCTGATTCCGGGCTTCTTTATGTTTATGGCATTTATCATAACATGAAATGTATTATATTGAGTTGTATCTGGGCCAACTTCCCCCGCAGGACTGAGGAGGCCTCTTGGATGGAGGCCATGTTTTATTCATCTTTGCAAAATTTATTTTTTTCTTCTTTTTCCTCTTTTTTTCCTCATACACTTATCAAGCACATATTATGCTCTTGAACCCAGTTTTGGTTTGCTGGGGATGAATAAGACACCGACCCTCTCCTTAAGGATGTTTGGACTGGGGTGGAGAAGATAGATGTGCAAACCATACATTTATGATATCATAATATGATTCCTACATCAGTGGAATGTACAATAATTAGTGATAGACCAGAGGAAGGAATGATCTAATCTGCCTGGGGGAAAAGGGAGAGAATTTATGTTTATTAGACACCAATTCTGGGCCAACTCTCAAAACTATCCTGTAAGTAGATATTATCATCTCCAATTGATTAGGAGAAAAAGGAGCAGAGAAATTAAACAACTCCCAGGACAAATCTTGAAAGTAGTGTAGCCAGTATGACTTTTAAGTTATGTTCAATGTTAAAGTTGAACTTTGAAAAAAATATGTAGGCTTAGATACCTGGACAAAGCAGGAAAGAATATGATAGGCAAAGGAAATATCTGGTGTGAATATTTTTAGGTAGGAAATAGCCAAACACATTTAGGAGTCCACAGGTGATTTTGAGCATGGGTAGGAGCTGGAGCCATAGAGGGCCAGTATATGAGATTAGAGCGATGTGGCTTGTGGCTGGATTGATGGACAAAGAGCTAATTCCTGAACAGCTTTAGTTCTATGGTTAAGAAGTTTTTATTTTATTCTGTGACTGATGGGGAGCCAGTAGATGATATAAAACAAGGCACTAATGTGATTATATTAACATTTAAGATGAGAGCTATAAGAGCAATGTGAAGGTACAATAGAAACAGAAGAGCCAGGAGTCTGGGAAGCCAAGTCCCGATTCCACCTTGGCCAATTTCCACCTAGGCCCTTCATGCTGCACAGCTCTACAGGGAACTGATCACATGGTATTTTATGTGTATGTTGTCCCCTTGAGCTGTACAACTGCTCACTCCACAAAAATAATTTTCTTCTCCCATACCTTGTTATACATTTCTATAACTGCATTTAAAATACTTGTTTTGCAGTTTTTCAAATTTACATGTCTTCCTTTAATAGGTTATGAGCTGCTTAAAAGCAGAGAATAAGTTTCTCATCTCTCTCTTTCCAGCATTTAGTACAGGGCCTGGACCATAGCAGGAGCTCCATAAAGATTTCTTGAATGAGTAAATGAATGAGTAGAATTCCATAGCACTCTAGAAGAGTTGTATGATCATGAATTGGATGTCCTTGAGTTCAGAAACTCAGCCATTTATTATTTATATGAATTTCAAGAGATTACAGTCATGTAATGCTTAACAATGGGGAATCTGTTCTGAGAACTGCATTTTTAGGTGATTTTGTCATTGTGCAAACATCATGGAGTCTACTTACACAAATCTAGATGGTATAACTGACTGCACACCTAGGCTATAGGGTATAGCTTGTTGCTCTTAGGTCACAAGCCTGTACAGCATATTACTCTACTGAATAGTGTAGGCAATTGTAATAGCATGGGAAGTATTTGTGTATCTAAACATATCAAATAGCAATTTAATTTAGTTATATTACAATTAAATTATAAGTATTATAATTTAATGAGACCACCATCGTATATGAGGTCCATGATTGACTGAAACATTATTATGTGGTATATGACTGTATTTAATCTCATTGAAATTGCTTTCTCAACTGTAAAATAGAAATATTAAAACCTAATATGTGAAATTGTCATGTTGACTAGAAATAATGTATGTAGTGTGCTTATATAAGTTCCTAGCCCTAGTAACACTTAACAAACAATATTGTTTGCCCACTTTTTAATGGGATTGTTTGTTTTTTTCTTATAAATTTTTTTTTTTTTTTTATTATACTTTAAGTTCTAGGGTACATGTGCATAACGTGCAGGTTTGTTACATATGTATACTTATGCCATGTTGGTGTGCTGCACCCATCAACTCGTCAGCACCCATCAATTCATCATTTATATCATGTATAACTCCCCAATGCAATCCCTCCC
>NW_016804458.1:182174-209959 GCF_001698545.2 Rhinopithecus bieti | reverse complement strand
CTTAAGTTTTAATCTATCTTGAGTTAATTTTGTATATGGTGTAATGAAGAGGTCCAGTTTCAATTTTCTGCATATGACTAGCCAGTTCTCCAAGCACCATTTATTAAATAAGGAATCCTTTCCCCATAGCTTGTTTTTTTCAGGTTTGTTGAATATCAGATGGTTGTAAATGTACAGTCTTTTCTGAGTTCTCTATTCTGTTCCATTGGTCTGTGTGTGTGCTTTTGTACTAATACCATGCTGTTTTGGTTACTGTAGCCTTGTAGTATATTTTGAAGTCAGATAGTGTGATGCCTTCAGCTTTGTTTTTTTTTTTTTTTTTTTTTTTGCTTAAGATTATCTTCACCATATGGGCTCTTTTTCATTCTATATAAATTTTAAAGTAGTTTTTTCTAATTCTGTGAACAATGTGAATGGTAATTTAATGGGAATAGCATTAGATCTATAAATTACTTTGGCTGTATGGCCATTTTCGTGATATTGATTCTTCCTATCCATGAGCACGGAATGTTTTTCCATTTGTTTGTGTCCTCTCTGATTTCCTTGAGCAATGGTTTTTAGTTCTCCTTGGAGAGGTGCTTTACTTCTCTTGTGAGCTGTATTCCCAGATTTTTTATTCTCATTGTAGCAATTGTGAATGGGAGTTCATTCATGATATGACTCTCTGCTTTTCTGTTGTAGATGTATAGGAATACTTGTGATTTTTGCACACTGATTTTGCACCCTGAGACTTTGCTGAGGCTGCTTATCAGCTTAAGAAGTTTTTGGGGTGAGACGATAGTGTTTTCTAGATACAGGATCATATCATCTGCAAACAGAGACAGTTTGACTTATGTAGCAAACCTACACATCCTGCACACGTATCCCAGAACTTGTAAAATAAAATAAAAAATAAATAAAATTAAATGATAGGTTTATTATTAGCTGCAGCAAATGCTGTCTGTGCTGTCCATTTCCCTTGAACCCTACAATTAAGTGTAGTCTGGTCAGCTTCCAACTTTTAGTGCCTGCATTTCTGTGCCAGCAGTTTCTTTCTAGAACTTCAGGAGACTGCCCTGCCTTCAGCATTCCAGAAGTGCTAGAACATTAATATCCAACGACTGACAGGATCCAGTGTACACACACCCAACTCCATCAGCTCCGAGAGGGATAACTCTGAAGTGTGTGTCCTACATTAGTCTTAGTTTTCAGGATCTCTGTAGGATTGAGCTACCACAGAGATAGCTGGTTTAGTAGCACACTCTTTAGTGGTTGCCTTTTCTTCTCTGTTACTTCCTTGCTCCCCAAATGGTGTTCCTTGCACCTCCCAAATAAAACACTTCCTTCTTAAATCTTTGTTGGAACATCTACTTTTGGGAGATGGGGAATTTTCTTAAAATATAATTGTTGTGAAAGCAGATGACATTTTCACATTTTGAAGAATTTTGAAAAAGCTTTTAGAAAAGTCATTATTTCTGTGGCAGAAGTCTAATGAGATTTTTCTTGATTACAATTGTAACAGGGATTATAACCCATATTTTGCTGTTCTGTCTGTAAGTCACAGATCCCATCTCCGGAGACCTGATTACTGGAGAATTTCATGGTCTTGTTGTAATAGTCTAGACCTTTAAGAATGGCCCTCATGAAGGAAGGCGTATGGCATGTTTCTGTTGTTCTAAGGAGAATTCCACAGCCATCTTATATCTTCCTTGGGAAGGCATTATATAGTAAAATCAACCAGAATTTCATCCTTGTAACCCCTTCTTCTTTATTTTTCCTCTCTTTCCTTATGCCTTCTCACCTCCTAACAATCCTCCAGGTGTGGTTTCAGAACCGAAGAGCCAAGTTCCGCAGGAATGAGAGAGCCATGCTAGCCAATAAAAATGCTTCCCTCCTCAAATCCTACTCAGGAGACGTGACTGCTGTGGAGCAGCCCATCGTACCTCGTCCTGCTCCGAGACCCACCGATTATCTCTCCTGGGGAACAGCGTCTCCGTACAGGTGAATGACTGGCCCACTCTCCCTTGCTCCACTTCCACATGTTTCTCAACGGTCGGTCATGTTTCAAGCTGCTTGTGCAGCCCACCGACATTTCTTACTGAGTTAATCTCTTCAGAGACATTCAACTTGCTGACATCCCCACATTTTCCCAGGAGATTATTAGCTGCCCCAGGAGCAGGGTTTGGGGCAGAGGTAAGAGGGGCAGGCTATCTCAGCAATCTCCTCTTGGACTCAGGAACTCTTGCAAAGATTTCAAAGATGAGGAAGAATTTAAAAGAAAAGATCATTAAGCTGTGCCTAGTGTCCCTCTTGCAACAATTCTGCAACAAAACTTAACCCTGTTTCCAAATTTAAGATAAATTCGTTGTATTATGCAAATGTAGGGACTTAACTTGTAAAACTCCAAGTATAGGGCCAAAGGCAAACTTTGCAGTAAAACTGACTTTGAATTTAGAAAAAGAAGAAGGAAGGAAGAAAGAAAGGAAAGAAGGAAGGAAGGAAGGAGAGAGACAGAGAGGGACTATGACAGAGAGAGAAGGAAGGAAAACCCAAGTTCATTCTGATCACTTTCATGGCCAAGGTTCTTTGTTAGTAGGTGTGAATTTCTTATAATGCCAAATGCCTTCCTAATCTGTTGCTAATTCTTGTCTACTTGTCTGAAGGTTTCTCTGGGGATCAGTTTGTGTGTATTTGTGTGTGTGTGTGTCTGTGTGTGTTTATGTGTGTGTTTCTTTTAAATAAAAAAGGAATGTATAATTTACACTAAACTTTTATATTAAAAAGTTGAACAATTTTAAAGAAACAAATAAGAGTACTATTTCAATCTCATAAAGAGGTTTTTAACTTCCGATTATTATGCTGTTCAGAAAATACAGGCTGCCACAAGGGAAGCTGAGACATAAGTGCCTAACCCATTGGATTAGTCTAGAGTGCCTTTCTTTGAAAGCAGACCTGAGTACTCCGAGAAACCAGGCCAAGCCTACGTGTTCTCCCTAGCTGATTTCAGTGGAGGCAGAACTATTCACAAATTCATTTATTATGCTTTTGTTTACCTTTTTATTGTCAACGTTAATTATTGGTTTAAGGAGAGGTTTTAAATGAAATATAGGAGATTATGTCTCAGATGAAGTTGAATTCCTGACATGAAATGCTACGTTTTAAAATGCAAGTGTTTTCAAAGGTTCATAGCTTTAATCAAAGCAAAAGCCTCATCTAAAAGTTTCTTTCTGTTCCAAATCAGTTCCTTTAGAGAAATACGGTAAATGCATTTGGAAATTTCTTTTAATCCCCTGTTATAAAATTAGCCTGAATTCTTTTGGTCTTAGCACATAGAGACCCTCCATCTAGGAAAGCCTTATTCTGGGCCCTGTTGCACTCAGATGTGGTGTGCCTTGCTGATCTTGAAACATTAGTTATACCTGTGTGCCCTATTTTAAATTTAAACTCTTCTCCTATAAGATTTACTAAAATACAGTTTTGAAGACCATTGTAAAATCACATATTCTCTAATATTTTAAATAAATGAAAGTCTGCTTTATTTCTCTTATAAATATTGGTATAAGAGAAATTTAGTATGCTCATGAACACGCTAAATGACTTGGAAAATGGGTGTGGTTCAAAGCCTGATGCTTCAAGATCTCTGGTTTGAATATGGTCACAACCAGGAAGTATTGCTCCTTTTTCTGGCTGGGTCCTCCATAGGAATTTTTCACACCAGCAATAAACAATCCAGATGGCTGCCACGTGGTCCTTACCAGTGAGAGGCTTCACACAGCACAGTGCATGAATGGGGATGAAATCCTTCCTGAATTAATGTAGGGTTATATTACTTGGACCTCAGCCGTTTGAGCCTCAGTGTCTGCATCATACGTGTTTAGTATATGGACATCTAACTGAAATTATTAACATGGCAATTTATGCATGCCTGTTTTGGAAATATTCTATTTTAATGGAAATAATTAGGTAGAAATACTGGATACATTTTTAAAAACATGCATAATTCACCATCTTGACATAACTAGTATATTCATTTTTGTGATTAGAGTTCAATATTTTATATAGGTGTAGCCTTAGTGTATATATTATTTTGTATTCTCCTCTTTTCACTTAAAATCATATAACCTAGTACATTTTACTCATTTCATGGTATGCTTTTATATCGTTTCTCTCTTAGAAATTGAATTTGTAAAATTAATTAAAAAATCATAAAATGTTCATATTCTGTATGAAGAATAAATTATTCTTCAAATATAAGTAGAAAAGTGATGTTAAAACAGTAATTTAATCAATAATAATGTTTTTGATCCAATGTTGACTGAAGTGTTTATATTTTGGTTAATTTCTAAAAGTAGCAAAAAGCTATTCTGTTATTTGGAGAATTTTCTGCTATGTTTAGAACCAAACTATGTTATAATTTCACACTTTGAAGCTTGATAGGAAATATTGTTAAGGAAATAAAAAAGAAAAACAAGTGATCCAAAGCAAAGGAAATGATAGACCTTTTGTGTTATGAAAAATTAACTCACTGTTCTTGTTGATACTATTATGTCAAGTTAGTTATCTCACATGTGACACTCATTAAAAGGCATTTCTCTTGGTTAATTCTTGGAACACTCCTGTGTGATAGCTCTGTCTTCCAAAGAAGAGACTAAACACTTACCCAAATTTAAGTCTTCAGCAAGCAGAATTAGAACTAATGCTTGTGATCCCTGTTTTTATTCAACATGTTAAGCCACACGACTGTACTTTCATTCAAATTAAACCTTGCATTGTATCGAAAGTAGTAAAAAAAGTATAAGATTGGAAAACTATTTAAAATCCCCTTTTTATTCAAGAGCTATCTCAGATCAGTGAGGCATGCCTGCAGCTGAGGTCCACACTCCGTGGGGCATGGGCATCCCAATGGACTGATAGATGTGGCTTGGTCATAGAAGCCGGAGACAGTGAGCAGACAGTTTTGCTAGAAAGGATAGTTTGCTGACTTCCTCAGTTATCCCCTGAAAAAAGAAAGGAGAAAACCAAGGCATAAAAGCAGTTATTTGCATATGGTCAGAATTTTGGGTTGGAAAACAGCCAACATATTTTTTTCTGGGTGTCTTTTACATCCAGAGTGATGGAAGTGTAACTTATTGTTCAAACTAGGGCATTTTTTTAGAGTGAAAGGGGAGCGCTATTAATAATTATACTAGGACAACAGGTATAAGCCAGGATTGTCCCTAGGACATATAGTTTGCTCTAATTATAGCACGTCATGACCTCACTCATTCCCTTGATTGAGCATGTTAGAGGTGATGACATTAGGCAGGCAACTGAGTCACCAGAGGGATAAAGTATTCCCTAACATGGACACTGTTGTCCTGGCAGGTGTCTTCTTTATCCATCCATGGCCAGTTAAAGGAAGCTTGTTTTTGGCACACACCCCCATTGCTTAACTCAGAGCTATTTTTCTTAGGCAACTTGTAAGAATGAAAGCACACACAAGCACCAGAATTATTCAGACTCACTAATCTTGCAGTGCTTTGCTTCTTGGGTAGCAGTGACCAACCAAGTCCTGAACTTTTGACTGTTATTTGAAATGAAGTAGCCAAGAAACATTTTCCCAGAGACATCCTTTCCTAGGTGAAGTGGGTAGTGAATGGCCTAGTTCTGCATTATTGACCTGAAGTGCCATTTCCAGGGGGAAGCCTGGGCTTAAAAGAAAGCTAGTGATCAGTGAAAGAGAGGCCAGCTGTCCTCGTCCACAGCTTCCCTCCCCATCCTTCTCCTCCCCTCATTTGATCGTGGTCATGGTGCTGCCTGACATCTGCTGAACGCATTTGGCTTATTTCTCCCTTTCACACTTTCAAAAATAGATCCTCGTCCCTCCCAAGATGTTGTTTACACGAGGGGCTTCATAACGGATTCTAACGGAAGACACTGAAAAGGTAACTTGTCAGAGGGGGAAGAGGGCGGCTGCTTGGGGTAGGGTTTAAGTGGGAATTCAGAGTGTTTAAGAAAGTGGGGGTTGCAGTTCTAGAAATTTCAGCAGTGAAGTCCTCAAGTAAGGAATACTATTGGGAACCAGAGCTGCAAGAAAGCATGTCCACGAAATGAAGGGTAGGGTGATACTAGTCTAGAGCAGGGCTCTTCAGGGATTGCTGTGCACAGGAAACATCTGGGATCACGTGACTGTGCAAACTCTGATTCACGAAGTCCAGGGTGGAGCTTGGATTCTGTATCTCTAACTCGCTTCTAGGTGATGCTGCTGCTGCTGACACTTGGTGCACACTTTGAATAGTGAGACTTTGTAGGTTACAGGACAGGGTTCAGAAGAATTACTTTCTTGTCCTGGCTTCTGCTGCTCCTCAGGCCAATCAGATCATTGCTCTTTTACCTAGTTTTGTATCTAACATGAAGCTAGCAATAGTTTCCCTATTGCTTATTTCACAGGGGTGTTTGGAACCTACTGATAAGCAATGTGCACTTCAAAAAAAAAGTCTTGCAACAATAGAAAGATATAAGAGGCTTTATATATAAAAGTATTTCTAAAATGAAAAGTTAAAAATAGCAGAAAGATCCCTGAATATATAGTACAAACTGAAAGCTTACCAATGAAATGTGCAAGTGTGTTCACTTTAAGAGATAAATATACATCTTAGAAAGTCAACTTCTGAATTTCAAAACAGAAGTTAGGAACAGAAGTTAGTTATTTAAATCACAAAAGATCCCTTTCCAAAGAATTTACCAGATCTCTTTTTAAAAGTAAATTTCCCTAGGAAAACTGGTATTACATTTTATCAGGTGAGGCAAATATGCCTCTGTTGTACTTGCACTGACAAAAGAACAAATCAGAGGCTTTCTGCAACTTCTGTGCATCACAGTCTTGAACACTGTAACCCCCACAGTCTCTGAAAAAATCCTGAGCTGGTGAAACCCAAGGATTTCAGGAAAACTCATAGACTTCTTGGCTGACAGATTTGTCTTTAGGGTGAAATTGTAAACGTCATCATTTGTTCAAAGGGCCACATAGAAAACAAAGAGTTGAAAATAGAGTCAGGTATTATTTTTTTCCCAAGCTATCAATTGTTTTGTGATTTGTGGGACTCAACACTATAGGCTTTTAGAAAGCAGAGGGGCAGTTGTCCGTAAGTTTCCTGGCTTTAAAATCGTACTACGAATAGTATTTTCTGTACTTCCTCAATGTTTGGCAGTCATTTTAACACATTTTTTTTTCCTTACAACTTTCAAGGTAGGTTGAAGTGATAAAAAATGATTTGTCCCCAGTGAAAACAGTCCTGGAACCCTGCTGGTGATTAGCACTCTGCTATCTATGGCTGTGCTACATCTGTTAGGAATCTCCAAATAAGGAAATGCAAACATTTGAAGCTGATTTAAATGTGTCAGCTCCCTGTAAGTCTCAGTGCAGACTAGCTAAATCAACAGATGTGGTGCAAGCATTTATTATTAATCTCTAATTCCTCAATGCACTTTATTCAGTAATGTGGTTTCTTGGTCACTGACACAAAGAACTTAACTAAAACTAACTAAAAATGGAGCTTTAGCCAAAGCCTAAAAACTCAGTCCCAGAACTTATGTCTGTACCCTGCTTCCAAGAATAAATGGATTTTACTTAGAAGGCAAGACCAACAGGCAGGATCTCTGGTTGTTGTTAAGCAGGCTTTGGTTGTTGTCATGTGCTTAATCTGTACAAATCACTTAGTTTCAATCTCACCATTTGATCCGAGCAAGCTTAATCCTGTATAGGAAGGACTGGTCATTTTACATGCTCTGAATGGCTCTATAAATTGGTTGAAAACAGTTAATTATCCTGATTGGACTTTTAAGAAAACATTTTAGGGTTCTCTTTCTTTTCCTAAAGCAGAACTTCAGAAGTTTCCATGACATGGAAAGCAGATAGTCACAAACAATTTCATATTGGCAGCCACTCAAGACTCTCTTGCATCTGTTGACACTTTAGGAGGCAGGTCCTCTCCATCTTACTTCTAATGCCATTTTTGAAGAATGACTAAGCTACTCTTAGAGGACTCACTCACTAATTCTGTCTTTTCTGACTTGTAATAAGTTTTGCTTTTCACGGGTAAATCCAAGGACTGCTCACTGCTTGCTATATTGCACCCTTAGCTTAAATTGAGAAGCTAGATCCATGTCAAATTACTGGAAAACAGACTTGCAATTATTTAGTATGTGTACAAAATATTATTGGAATCCATATTTGTAGGATTACATATTCTAAAAATGTTTAAGAGGCTGTGAATTAAGATGGCTTTGGTTCTTTTATCCTACTTCTTATGGCTATGGAATGCTGGAACAAGTTAAATCAATTTTGAAAGTTTATACATTTCCTAAGCATTTATCAAGTGAAAATGTTATCATCTATCAAGCTCCTAGGGAGTTGCAAAATTCATTCATTAAAACCAACTGCTTTTTAATCCTCATGCTCCACTAATTTGAGAGATAGCTATAAGGCATTGTCACAGACTTGCCTCTGCTGGTGTTCTTATACAACGTCACTGTATAATCAGACAAGGGCACTGTTCTTTACTGTGGAAAAGCAGGCTGCAATTTATGTGAAAAATGTCCCAGTGAATATCCAATCTCCTGTGCAATAGATGATCTGAATCCCATTAATTTGTTTTTGAGATAGAAAGTGCATTCACATTCATCTCATTTGGGATATCACTGTCTTGCCTACATTTGAGAGAGAAACTCAATATTTCCAAGAAATGTGTGACCCTACTAAGTCCTCAGACTAGAATATCAGGTGGTAAAGCTAGTTGACTATGAAATCACTACAACAAAAAGGGTTATGAAATAGACAACTCGTAGTCACTATTCTAGGAGACATTTCTGGGAAAGAGCAATAGCATCTGCAGTAAACTAAAATAATCTCCCCAAGGTTCTCATCTCCCTTTTTGGCTAAAGAGATGGATCACAACTTTGATTATCGAAGAAAGGGCAAATTTCTGTTAAATGGGACTTTGCTTGTTCAGAATCTCAAAAAACACATCTCTCAGAAAATTAGACCAAGTACTTAAAGCACAATATTCTATGACAATCTACAATTTAGCATCGGAAAATTTTTCTTTATCCTCTCTCATGAAGTTTTAGCTTTCTGTTTTCAGAAGCCATCCAAATTTCTTCTCAATACTTAGCAAATAATACAGGCAACTCCTAATTCCAGGTTCTCTTCTATGTGTTTAAAATTATACTAACTGTGCATCATCTTCAGGGCTTAATTCTGTCACAGAAACCTGATTATGAAAGGTGGACTTGGTTGATTTTATAATAATCTATGACTTAGGTACATTTCCCAAATTCAATAGTCTTTTTTTGTTTTTTCTCCGATACTTAGATCTTCGGATTCTTGGCGTATCCTAGAAATTTTTTGAATATAGGTTTTGTGGGTTTACATACATTTATGGTAAGGTCTTGAATGGAACCGTGAACTAAATGATAATACATATATGAGTTTTGAAAATAGATGACATTTCTTGGTATATTCTAAAAAAAACTTGTCCCACTTTAGTGTATTGTTCCGGTCATTTATCTCACTTCTAATTTAAACCTACCTTAACTGGCAACTCTTCTGCTTCTATCCCTTGATAGGCAGTGGTAGACGTGATAGTCTAACTGTACTAATAACTTGTTCAGTTTTTATTGTGAAAGATGTTTTTTGATGGGTCCAAGTATACACAGTCATCAGCTTCTGCTTTTGTCATGACCTACTGACTTTGCTCTTTCTATTAAGATAGTAAAATTGGCAGTAAGGACCAGTTCCTGTGAATAAAAGCATATTGGTAAGATATATATATATTTAGAAATCATTGCTCACAGCAGAATGACAGAAACCAATGACATCGAGCAGGAATCAATTTAATCATACTATATCCAGATATTTCTTAGTTATCTGCTTATTCATTGAACACATAGTACTAGATATGGTGTCATTTCTACCTGAGGAAACAGTGTGAACAAGGCAGATGTGATGTCTAATCTATGGAGCTTATAGTTGAAATAGTGATAGATACTAAACAAATTATTAACTAAACTTGAATCGAGTGCTAAAAGCAAAAGTTTAGTGTGCTATAATGGAACATAGCTTTGTCTAGCTGTGTGCACACACACACACACAGGGTCACCCATACATTTAACCAGGGCTATAAAGATTTTAAATTAAAGATGTATATTTCTGGAAATACCTAGTGATTTGGGACTCATTATATTTCTTAATTTTTTTGAGTTAATTATTAGTAACTGAGCTGAAATAGGTTATTATGAGTTTTGACTCTGTATGTCCCAAATAAGAATCAATGACTTACATTCTATTTGTGGAGTAGCTTTACTTTTCTCTCTTTCTGATCTTGTCACTTGATCCCCAGAACCACAAACTTTTATGTGGCTGACAAAATTCCATTGGAATGTAGGCAACAGAAGAGCACATGTCATTCCATTTATAAGTCTATCTCATTCCAGCCCTGAGTTGAAAGATTTTGCTAATCTTAGAAGCAACTAAAAACATTTTTATTTAATTAAAATGCATATCCTTTTAACTATTTAGTAGAAAGAGTAATTTACTCTTAAGTCTATGAAACCATTTCTTTTTCCTTTAATAGAGATTCATGGATGCAATTAACAGAAACCCACCAACGATAAATTTCTGCCTACCAGTGTTCTTAGGTCCTCATTGTAATCTCTGACAACGAAAACAACTTCAGATTTTCTCAGCAATAAAGACAGTGAGAAACAGTTACCTCTGAAGTCAAGAATGCTGAAAATGGAGACTTTGATAGTTTATCTAGTAGATTTAAACATTTTCAAAATAACTGACCCAAAAGGCAGTGTGTGCTATTCAAGTTCTTTTGAGGAGTTTTTAAAATCAAGGCCAGGGGGTTAGTAACCTCTTGATTCAGCAATGCTTGGTACTATCAACCACTAAATTAAGAATGGCAGAGAACTTATGTCGGGATGTTTAACTGGTTCTCCAGGCACATTATTTATTATGGTATTTATTATCTAAAATGTGTTAGAATTAAGGTCAGTTATCTAGAGTGAAGGAGAAAAATTCCCTTTAGTTTATTTTCAAAAGTTTGTTTCTATTCCTCACCGCTCCCACAGGCTGGGGAGGTAGGCAGGACAAGAGATTAAATACTGTTCTAATTAGTCAGCTGATGAAACACCTGCTATTCAACTTGAGCAACTTTCTTCTCCTACCCCAGAAATAAATCATTACTCACTGTATCCACCACAACAAATACCTCTCCCTCCCTTTCCTCACTCTACACCATTCTCTCCTGCTCTTCAAAATATGATCACTCTTCTCTAAGTACCTTAGATGAATGGAAAGCTGGGGCTGTAAGAGACCCTAGAGGTCATCTAGTCCAAGCCATTGCCCCTGCCTGCCCCCATGCTGAGAGTACCTCCATCTGGGGCATGGACTTGCAGCTTTGTGAAACTAATGCCTGTTATTCTCCCTGCTCTCTCCTTTGTCCCTACAGCGCCATGGCTACTTATTCTGCCACATGTGCCAACAATAGCCCTGCACAGGGCATCAACATGGCCAACAGCATTGCCAACCTGAGACTGAAGGCCAAGGAATATAGTTTACAGAGGAACCAGGTGCCAACAGTCAACTGAGGAAAAAAATTATTAAACAGGCCTAAGAAGAAATCAAAAACCATAAGACACCTATCCCGCTCTGTTATTTCTTCATCTGCTGGGGGAGAAAAGTAAATTACAAACAAACAAGCAAACAAACAAAAAACAGAACTAAAATATTGGGACCATGGCAGAGAAAAGCAGGAGAGGAGCAAAATGAAAATTAGTTAACAAATGTTCCTCCTCCCTCTGGGATACCACCACCACTTGTTTCTGTGTGTGTTTATTTTGTTTTTCTTTCTATTCATGCTTTGCTTAATATACTCCAAGCTTCTTCAGCTAGGTTCAGCCCACCCAACCCCATGATTGTATGAAGTTTTTAAAAAAACTACAGCAGCCAAAGAAACCATATATACATCCAGAATGATTGCCTCTACTCTCCTCATTGACTTGTTTGAACCTCAGTGCCTTACCCTGTCCTCTTCCCAGTTCTCTTGATAGAAGCTCTAGGAGCTTTTGAAAAGCCAAAGTCTTTCTGGAGAATTTGTTCCAGACAGACATAATTCCCTTTCTCACTGTCTCCATCTTTGTTGGTCATGGTAAGGTTTTTCCATCAGCCTCTGAAAAAACAGTTGTGCACATCTGGTCACTGGACTGTCAGATCCAATGTAATTGGCTGTGTCTGGCTAATTCTAAGCACTAAGGTGTACATCTAAGCTATAGATTTAAGTTTGAAGCTATAGATTATATCACTATCACCACCACCCCTCACCATATGCAATCAATCAATCAATCAATCAATCAATCAATCAATATCAATCATCTTAAAGATATTTGTTGTCTTTGAATGATTTGCTGTCACAGACTATTTGGTAGAAGAAATATTTTTCACCTGAGAGAGGAAGAGAAATTTCTCTAGTAACACAAAGAGTGAGTCGTAAAAGGCATGCCCACATCTCTTTCATGCCTTAAGGATAGTGAGATGCACAGTTATATATATACTGTATATATTTATATATTATATAATATTCATATATATTATAATTTAATTTTTTGGGGCCCCCAAGCTCAGTTTGCAAAAATTTCCCAAACAGTACAAAAAGACAAATTATACACCATCACCACTGTTCTTATCTCTATAGTGATGAGACATTAATTAGGGATCTTGCTGCTTTTCTTTTTCTACACAAAATTTTCATTAAAGCCACAGAATAATTGATACAGCAGCTGTTTTAGAACAGGTCTCATTTTCACATTAGGCCTTTAAATGGATTAGAAACTATTTGAGGCTATAAAAATGTCCTTGAGTTTGGAGCCTGAGCTCTGGTGAAATGCTGATACATCTGATCTATCATGGGAATTGCAGTTAGAGAGAGGAGGGAAAACCATTTAGTCATCTACCCTTTCTTCACTCAGCAGGAATATGAAAGACACATGTTTAAGAGGAATACCTAAAGGTTTTCTAAATTCCAACATTTAAAAGGCAATTGTGGGCTATTTTATTTTTTAATATTTTGAAATAAAGTTTAGTGTCTAGGGCTGGGAGCCAGGACTGATCTTTCATTTCTTTTTCTTTGTTCCCAGCCATGCTTTTGTAACTTGCCAGGTGGACTTGATCAACTATATTACCATGCTGTGCCTCCGTTTATCCATTTGTAAAATGGGATTAACAATACTTACCTACCTCACAGGGGTGTTGTGAGGCTCTATTCATTTGCTCCTTTATTCTTTCCTGTATTCTCTGTATGTCCAGCACTTTGTAGCCATGGGAGGAAAGGGACTATAAAAGTGTACAGTGTTAATGGAATGATACGGTACCTGAGAGCCTTGTTTTCTAGTAAGAAAATGCTACCTTGCTGTACATACTTATAACCTTGTATTTGGAAATGAGAAATAGGTTTATATTTTCAGATCTCTCAAAAATCACATCATTTGACCAAAGAATAATTTAAGACACATAGAACAGAATTTTTTTTTAATTTATATTTTCATCCTGACCAGCTTAGTTCTAATAATTTTTAGTTGTGAGTGATTAAAAAACTTTGGATCAATTTTGGTCAAATATGGCAACTTTGTAGTCTGAGTGACAGGCAAGGATTTTTGGATTTAAGATGCACTTTTAGCACACATTTGTATTTCCCTTGGCATATCAGATTGAGCTAATCGTGATGTTATTTCAATCTAACAGCCACCAATCTGAAATTGTATTTCAAATGTTGATTCTGTAGTTCTTTAAATAATAATGAAGCTCATCTTATACATTTTGCTTTCACCAATTGATTCCTTCTTCTTTTAACACACTATTAAAATATTTCTTACTGAATGGTTCATGTAGGCTTGCTGAACAGCATGCATTACTTGCTTCCTGAAGAGATCCTTCATTCATCCTTTTGTCCCACTAGTTGCTGTGGATTTTCAAGTTTTTAAGGAACAGTACATCCCAACAGACTGACACATTCTAAGTGAAATGAGTATAATCCAAGAAATTGATGAACTTTGGAGGTTTGGAGTTTGGAGAGAATGGCTAAGAAGATTTGAATTATAGGGAGGGAACAGAAATCATACATGAAAAGGTTTTATTGAGAAGGGAAAAACCTTAGATAGAGGGACATGTGAAATAAAATCATTTGAAATTTTGATTCAGACATCCATTTCCAGTGGCAAACAGCAAAGCCGGAACCCACAAACCCAAATGATTGGTGAAATTGGGTGGTTTTATCCAATGTCTCAGGCAAGCAATGTCTGGGAATATCTTAGAGTAACCAGTGCTGGTCAGCCAAAGAAACATTCACTGCCAATGAACCAACACCATAAGCATGTATTATCTAAGCACTTGATCAAGAAGCATACATGTTGTACAAGCTCTCAATTTTGTTCATTTACTATCAGTTTTTTAAAATACAAGTTTGGTATGTGATTTGGAAAAGAAACCTTCTGGATCTCAAGCCAGTTGTCAGTTGAGGGCCTCAGGGCCACAAACGTCAAGACATATCTCTGTTCTTCACCATCATGGTACTCCTGATACCAGATACAGGTGAATACATAGGAACTATCTGCCTGTGTCCTCAATCTCCCTCCAAACAAGATGCTGATTTGTAGGGTACTTGGCAGATTAAATTAAACCAGAAGAGGTGACTTAATAAAAAAGGGAATGACATTTAGGGTATAAAGATCTCATAAGAAATGTAATATGTAAATTATATCTTGCTTTATGTTGTAAAATATACATTGTTTGCGCTAGAATAGAAATGATTTCTTTTCAATAAAAAGAAAGGACACTACCATGTCTTTTGCTATATACACTTGAGCCTGCTGATTCTCTTCTCTTTGAACTTCGAAAACACAGATCTGCTAGAATCTGAGATTACATGCAGAAGAGTGAAGGTAAGAAGGGCTCATAGACAAGAGAACTATATCCGAGTGTGATATTATTTTCTATAAAACAGGAAAATAATCTATTTTTCCTCAGAAACAAAGACAACGGTAGGAAGAAGAGGTGACACTTAACTATTATAATAGATGAGAATAGAGTAGAACTTTTATGAGAGTTTAGCATTATTAAAATCAGTATCTTTAACATTCACAATACTGGACACCATATGGCAAAATACTTCATATAAGCATGACTGTTTGTTTTGGAGTAAAGAAATGAAAAAATAAAATTTCTTAAGCATCCATGGTGCATAGCATGGGGTGTGTGGTCATGGGGAAAGACAGTAAAACCAAATTGTGAGACATAGATGCTGTTTTCAGTTAAAATCTGGTTAAAATCAATTAAAATCTGGTTTAAAAAGCAACCCTAGCATGGAAAAATATGCAACAGTTCAAGATAATATATTAATAAGTATTAAACAGAACAGATAAAAGGAGTTCAGAAGAACAAGAAAGAGAGCACGCTGTGAGCTGAAGTGGGAGACGGGTTTTACAGAGGAACTGGGACTTGAATTTTATCAGTAAGGATCTGTACAGGTGAGGAACAGGTGATGGCTTTTCAAATGAGGGTGTGGAGAAGAAGGGGTGAAGACAGGGATATAGGAATGAGGAATTTGTGTTCAAAGATATATGGCAAGATGGGCCTGGATGAGATGGAGAGTTAATTTTAAAGTTGAATGGAAGATACTAGAGATGCAAGTTGAGGCTTAATCTTGCAGGGTACTACACGTCAAATATGTTTGGACTTTTCCTCAGGCCACAGAGATCCACTGAAGGCTTTTGAGCATTAAAAAAAGCTATGTGAAAAAAATGCTACTTTAGCAGGATCAAAAGAATGAAGGTAAACTAGAACAGAACAGGAACTGGAAGCAGATCAGATAGAAGTTGCTGTGAGAGGAACAAAAAAGAAAGGATGGTTAGAAAACATCTTGCAAGGAAAGAATCACTGGGACTTTATACCAAGAAAAAGAGAATGGAGTCAAAGGTAATATTGGTTTAAAACCTGGGGACTGGGAAAATGAATCATTGACAAAACTGACAAAATCTACCCAAAATGGGAAAGATTCAGCTACAGAAGATAAACACAGTTTTCGTTGTATTATTGAAGCTGAAAATCCAAAGGTAAGCATCCAGTAAGTGAAGACAAAAAAATGGGACTTGGTACCAAAGTCAAAGATGGAGATATAAGTTTGAAATTAATATTTAAGGAGGTGATACTTAGAGGTACAATAACAAATGGGTTCATTGAAATGAGAGAGTGCCATTATGACTCAAATAATTATTGCCTGTAAATGACTTTTGAAAGTAGTTTTAGCCAGGGAGGAAGATTATACTTTGAAGAACATCTCTAGCTGGAGAGATGGCTAATAAAGTCTATTTAAAAGAAGCTGTTTGAAAAATAGGAGGAGATTTAATCTTCTTTATTATTTCAGAGTTAAGAGAGGTTTTCAATAAGAATGGAATGTTTGATATATTCAAATGTTATAGAGAAGACCAGCTAATTGGGAATGGAGGAAAGGCCATTGGATTCATGACTTTTGAAAGTACAGTTTACCTGAGTACTGGAGGAGGAAGGTTGATTTAGCCAGTTATGGTAGGAATAAATGCTTTTAAAAAATGGAACCATTTGCATGGCATTATAAGCCTATTAATAAGGATTCTTTCATTTGCAGGTAGCAGAAACATCAAACTAGTCAGTCAAACTTATAAAGAGGCTTTATTTGAAGGACAGCTCATGCAGCCAAGACATGCTGCCAGAGCCGGAACAGCCCCAGGGATCCTAGACCCTGGAACAAAACCTGTACCTGTTTTCATCAAGTTGAGCTGCTCTAACAAGATACCATAGTCTGGTAGCTTTAAAAACACACAGTTATTTCTCACAGTTCTGGAGGCTGGGAAATCCAAGATCAGGATGCTGGCAGATTCCATATCTGGTGAGAGCCCTCTTCCTGAGACAGCCATCTTCTTGTGGCTTTACATGACAAAAAGAGTGAGCTCTAGCTTCTTTCTCTTATAATGACACCAATTCCACAATGGTGGCTCCACTCTCATGACCTCAGCTAAACCTAATTACCCCCAAAGACACTACCTACTGGCAATATCCGATTGGGAGTTAAAGTTCCAACATATGAATTTAGAGGGTACACAAACACGCAGTCCTTTTAAGGTAAGAATATTAGTCTGTTCTCACACTGCTAGTAAAGATATACCTGAGACTGGGTAATTTATGAAGGACAGAAGTTTAGTGGCCTCACAGTTCCACAGGGTGGGGAAGGCCTCACAATCATGGCAGAAGTCAAAGGAAGAGCAAAGGATTATGTTACATGGCGTCAGGCAAAAAAGCTTGTGCAGGGGAACTCCCATTTATAAAACCATTAGATCTCGTGAGACTTATTTACTACCATGAACAGTATGGAGGAGACCGCACACATGATTCAGTTATCTCCACCTGGTCCTGCCCTCAGCAAGTGGGGATTATTACAATTTGAGGTGAGATTTGTGTGAAGACACAGCCAAACCATGTCATTCCACCCCTGGTCCCCTCTAAATCTCATGTCCTCACATTTCAAAACCAATCCTGCCTTCCCAACAGTCCCCCAAAGTCTTAACTCCTTTCAGCATTAACTCAAAAGTTCAAGTCCAAAATCTCATCTTAGACAAGGCAAGTCCCTTCCATCTATGAGCCTGTAAAATCAAAAGAAAGTTAGTAACTTTGTAGATACAATGGGGGTACAGGCATTGGGTAAATACACCTGTTCCAAAAGGGAGAAATTGGCCATAATTGAAGGGGCTACAGACCCCATGTGAGTCTGCAATCCAGCAGCACAGTTAAATCTTAAAGCTTCAAAATGACCTCCTTTTATTCCATGTCTCATATCCAGGGCATGCTGATGGAAGAGGTGGGCTCCCATGGCCTTGGTCAGCTCCACCCCTGTGGCTTTTCAGGCTACAGTGCCCCTCCTGGTTGCTTTTTCACAGGCTGGTCTTGAGTGTCTGTGGCTTTTCCAAGAGCACAGTGCAAGCTGTCAGTGGATCTACCATTCTGGGGTCTGGAGGATTGTGGTGCTCTTCTTACAGTTCCACTAGGCAGTGCCCCACTCTGTTTGAGGGCTCTCACCCCACATTTCCCTTCTGCACTGCCCTAGCAGAGGTTCTCCATGAGGGCTCTGCACCTGCAGCTCACCTCTGCCTGGACATCCAGGCATTTCCATACGTCTTCTGAAATCTACGTGGAGGTTCTCAAACCTCAATTCTTGACTTCTGTGCATCTGCAGGCTCACCACCACATGGAAGCTGCCAAGCCTTGGGGTTTGCACCCCTGAAGTCACAGCCCAAGCTGTATTTTGGTCTCTTTTAGCCATGGCTGGAGTAGCTGGGATGCGGGGGCACCAAGTCCCTAGGCTGTACACAGCAAAGGGGCCCTGGGCCCAGCCCATAATACTGTTTTTCCTTCTAGACCTCCAGGCCTGTGATGGGCAGGGCTGCTGTGAAGGTCTCTGACATGCCCTGGAGATGTTTTCTCCATTTTCTTTGTGATTAACATTTGTCTTCTTGTTATTTATGTAAATTGCTACAGCCAGCTTGAATTTCTCCTTAGAAAATGGGTTTTTCTTTTCTATTGCATCATCAGGCTGCAAATTTTTCAAACTTTTATGCTCTGCTTCCTCTTCAACACTTTGCTGCTTAGAAAATTTCTTTTGCCAGATGCCCTAAATCATTTCTTTCAAGTTCAAATTTCCAAAAATCTCTAGAGCAGGGGCAAAATGCCACCAGTCTCTTTGCTAAAACATAGCAAGAGTCACCTTTGCTCCAGTTCCCAACAAGTTCCTCATCTCCACCTGAGACCATCTCAGCCTGGACTATATTGTCCATATCATTCACCATCAGCATTTTGATCAAAGCCATCCAACAAGTCTCTAGGAAGTTGCAAACTTTCCCACATCTTCTTGTCTTCTTCTGAGCCCTCCAAGCTGTTCTAACCTCTGTCTGTTACCTAGTTCCAAAGTTGCTTTCACATTTTTGGGTATCTTTACAGCAACAGCTCACTCTACTGGTACCAATTTACTGCATTAGTCTCTTCTCACATTGCTAATAAAGACATACCCAAGACTGGGTAATTTATAAAGGAAAGAGGCTTAGTGGGGCTCACAATTCTACATGACTGGAGAGGCCTCACAATCATGGTGGAAGGGGAAGAAAGAGCAAAGGTATGTCTTACATGGTGGCAGGCAAAAGAGCTTGTGAAGGGGAACTCCCATTCTTAAAACCATCAGATCTCATGAGACTTATTCACTACCATGAGAGCAGTATGGTGGAAACCACCTACATGATTCAATTATCTCCATTTGGTCCCATTTGGGATTCAATTATCTCCATTTGGTTGGTAAAGACACAACCAAATCATAGCAGTAAGTCCTTACCCTTCTATTAGGCAAGGCCCATATACCATGCCCTGAGCCTTACCTATATTCCTCTGACTGTGTGCCTCCCCTGAGAAAAGAGTTTATGGAGCCACCTGCATGTGTCCACCTGGAGCCTACGTCCCCAGTTCTTGACCATACTCCAGGTACTTGAGATTTGAAATTCCCTAAACAAGTGATCCCAAACCCACTCTTAGGGCCTGAACAGGCCTCTTCTTGTGGTTCATATATCATTGAGGGGCAGTCAAAAGGCTACTTTTGGTGGAGGTAGACCTGGGGTATGTGTGCTACAGTTTACACACACACACACACACACGTCCACTTTTGGTGAACGATGGGGCTGGGGTGAGGAGAGAAATGGGAAGGCTACAGGCTGGGGCCAAGGTCTAACTTTCTTCTCCACCACTGCCATGCTCTGGAAGGAAACTCCAAGTAGTATGAGAATCCTAACAGCAAACCTGGCTGTTCAAGTCATTATGAAGGTATGTTTGTTGTAGTAGGAGACTAGAACACACTTTAACAAACTGTTAGCTTGATTTATAACACAAATATATGGATATAAATATGCAGACCTTCCATTTCTACTCTTGCCCTGAGCACAAGACTGGACAAGGGCTCCACACTCCAGCATTCTTTCTATTTCCATCTCTTATTTTGGCCTCTTACTTTCTCTTATCTGAATTCTTTCCAACTAATCAGCCTTTGAGCAGACAAATAGTATGGGTAGTGGCAGCTTGAGATTCACATTCTAATGAGGGGCAAAGAATCTTCCATGCTGGTTCTAAGCAGAACAATCTAGGGGAAAGATTCTGGTTAGCCTGGCTGGGGTTATATTGCTTTCTGAAACAGCACTGTGGTCAGGGGGTGGGGATCCTCTTATTGACCAGACTGCTTTATGAGGAACACTCTGATATGTAGATCCCTGAGTACCACAGAGAAATAGTCATGGAGCAGGATCAGCCTTCTATAAGAAGGGAAGTGCTATACTGGAAGGAAAGGGACAACAGACTGACAAAAGCAGCAGAGATTCAATTTCATTCCATGCCGGGGGCCTAGCACACACACCACTTTCTTCCCATTCGTAGTGCCTCTGCTTAACATGATGCCAAAAACTCTCAAGAACACTTATCTCAGAACTCTGAGGCACCCATATTTTTCAGTTAGATCTGTAGGTCTAACTTATGATCCTGTCATCTATAGCTAAGGTATTTTAACCATTCCTAATGGGTGTGGAGAAGAGAGGCTAACAACAGTAAAATTTTCTTTTAAGGAAGATTAAAGGGGAATATATATATATATGTGTATATATATATATATGTGTGTATATATATATGTGTGTATATATATATATATGTGTGTATATATATGTATATATATGTATATATATATGTGTATATATATGTGTATATATATGTGTGTGTATATATATATGTATATATATGTGTGTGTATATATATGTGTATATATATGTAGTGTTCACTTGTCTGTAGCATGTGACACCAGGAACACGGAGGACTCAATCCCTTGACAATAAAGTGGTTTCATTGGCCAGTCTATCCAGCACACACATCTGCCTACTTTACGCTTTGTTCCCCATGCATGCCCAGGCCTGGGAAACAGGCCCTGCTCTATTATCCCCATGGATGAGTGACATACATGCTTTTAGATCTGGCTTGGCTGCTTTTTGATTCAATTTCTGGAGATTCCATAACTAGACACTAATATTGTTGAGTCAGAAATATTGTTGAGTTATATACTTGAGTCTGAACCCATCCCAACCCCACTTTGTTTCTTCTTCTTCTTTTTTTTTTCTTGACAGGACTCAGTGGTCTGCTCATTCCTAAGACCTCAATTTAAAGGTTTCATTCTAATCTTCTGCCTTTTGGATAGAATGACACAAGAGTTTTGGGCAGAGATAATCTGTCCTTGTCAGGCAAGATCCCAGCAGATTATAATTTACAGTGGGAGGGAGAGTGGAGTCCTGGCCCGTGGGGAGCAAGGACAGCAGGAAGGCATTGGGAAGGGGCTAAGGAAAGAAGATTTGCAGTCATTTCTCTAGCTCCTTTTAAGCCTCAATACTTTTCACTGTGTTTCACAATTCCTGGCTTTATTTGAAAATGGGAAAATGTTTCTACCATTTGGCAGATTCTGACCCTTGGTATGACACTCAGGAGTCTTGGGCAGCTGGTCTGAAATTGAGATCCTCCAGCTCTTCAAACTACCACAGGTCATCTAGGTCTAGATTTGAAGGCATGCACTTAATAACACTCCACTTTCATCTATCCATTTTTACATTTCTGTTCAGGTACATTTCAACTGTAAGTGGCAGCAACCGAACTCAAATTAGGCTAAGATAGTCAATCAGAATATTTATTAGATGGATGCAATATGGTCACAGGATGAAAGGGGGATTTATAAGAATCAGAGTAACTCTGAGAACCTCAGGTCCTGGAACCAAGACTCGATGTCACCAGGACTCCATCTCCCACCTCTGCAGGCAAGTTTTCTCCTTGTAGTAGGGAAAGGGGCTGCTTGAAGGTACAGACTTACCTCCATTTAGCTTTGGAAGAAGGATCTTAGAAACAAGCTGCTATTATAGAAATCCCAAGGGAGAACTCTGTTGTCCTGCCTTGGTGTATGTAACACTCATGAGTCAATCATTGTGCCTTGGGGGTGCAGGTGTACTGAGTAGCCAGACCAGCATTGCCTGCCTGTCTAAGACACCACTTGGGTACCAGTGCAACTCCTCTTGTCCCCACTTGTAGCCCAGTCATTACTGCAGTGCCCAGTCTCCATGATATTTCCACCAGCCTTGAAGATAGAACTTCAACTAAGCCAATAGATAAATGCTCCCCAATTTTAATCTGTGTGCATACAGTTATTGACCATCAGTCACCATAGAAATGGTGGCCACCTTGATCATGCATGCTTTTTACCTGTATTCTCTCAACCCCTCATTCCTGCTCTGTGGGATCATTTTCCAAGTAAACTTCCTGCATTATCAGCCATTACCTCCAACTCCACTTTTTGGAGGGGGCCACTCAGGCTGCATTCTTATCAAAACTATGAGGACTGGGTAGTGGAGATCTGTTGTTATCAGAAGATAGATGAGGAAATGAAATGTAGGCAGACAAAAATAGCACAGGTACACCAGAGAAAGGAAGAAGAAAGATAACACTTTTGATTGCAAATTGTTTTTAGCTCAATTGGTATTACCTATTTCTTCTTACTAATGTTGGCAAATATTTGCTGCAAATACTTCAATTAAAACTATAACAACTTCTTTCCTCTCTTCTGTGGAAGAGAGAATTAGCATTTTAGTAAAGTCCATTTGCCCTTCCTTCTGGGCACACAGGTAGATTTCATTTCTCAGCATCTCTTGCAGGTAGATCTGGTCTCATGACTAATTCCTAGCCAATGGAATGTGAGCATAAATGGTATTTGACAATTTCAATCCTGACTCAGACCTCCCATTCGCTCTTCTTGCTATTTATTCCAGCTGGCTGACTGAGATGGCAACTTCTGATTAACTTTGGAAGCCACAGTTTAAAGATAGTAAAGTAACAGTCAGCCTGGACCCAGAAAAGTGACTGCATAAAGAAACGCTGCAACCCTCACTGACCTGGAACCATACAGAAGTGTGGTACAACAGAGAAATAAAGTTCTATTATGTTGAACCATTACATGGCAAGGTCTATTTGTTACTGCAACTCAGCCCTACATAAAAATATCCCCTTCTTCTTTCTTTCTCCGTCCCTTCCCTCCTACCCTCCCTTCCCTTCTGCCTTTCTTCCTTCCATACGACCAGCATTTTAACATCCCTGTGGTAACTCATAGACTTCTAGTTCTCAATGAACAGGGGAAATTATTCTCCCACATTAGATATTTGAATATGTAATACATAGTCTTGTGGCACCTGGTGCCCTTAGATTATTGTAACCTAATAAAGTAAATTGAATGTTATAGTAAATAAACACACTAAATAACCCTTTCAAGAAATTAATGCCTGACACTCTGGAGTTCATGGAAGATATTTCAAACTGTTATTTTAGTTATAAAAAGTCAGCATTCCTAAAAGAAAGATAGCTAAGTCGTCAACAAATTAAAGGCATCTGAGAACTATTTCCTAGAGTCACATATTTATTTGCTTAGTGTCATTCAGTTAAGCAAAGGTAAAATAAGGCTAGCAATCCTGGACAGTCAGAGAAACTCACACATGTGCACAGGAAGACATGAACAAAAATGTTCATTGCAGCATGGTTTGCAATAACAAAGTATTGGAAACAAACAAAATGTCCTTCAATGGGAGGATAAACATACTGTGACATGTTCAAACAATGGAATACTATTCAGAAATAGAAAATGAAGGAAACGCAGCTACATTTATTCACTTAGAAACATAACTTTGAGGGGAGGACGTGTTGTAGAAAGATGTGCCACCCTTTATAAAAAGTTTAAAAATGCACACTCTAATAGCATGCTGTTTGTAAACATATATGTATGTAGTAAAAAAGCAAAAAAATCATAGATGTGAGAAATAATTTCATAAAATTTCTGAATTGTTTCAGAAACAATTTCAGTAAAAGCAACTTCTGAACAAGGGCGCAGAGGATAGGATTGGGACAGGTATACTGGGTGCTTCTAATACGTTTGAAATATTTTACTTCTTAAAAATACGAAAAGAAAATATAACAAAATATTAAATTTGATACAAGCTGGGTGGTGAGTATAACATGTTTATGGTGCTAACCTCTGTACTTTTCTGTGCTTGTTATAGTTTAAAATTTGTTAAATGTAGAAAGAACGAATGGGCAGGTATATTTTACAACCTCAACAGAGGGAGATGTGGGGTTGGGGTGGGTATGTTTGTGCAATCCTTGTCTTTGCTCTAGCCAAGCAGGGAGGAGGGAAATTGTAATATATTTTTAAGAAAACTACAGAAAGTTTAGTTGCATGCAATTCAACTTGTCCAGTCAAGCTTTTAGATGTAAAAGAGTCAAAGTGTCTAGAAGACTTCTACCAAAAATGTCTCCCTTGGTTTACTACTGTACCTAAATTGACACAAGCAGAGACTTATTCCTGCCGTCACCGCACAGTTTCCAGGAGTCTCTCACTAATTCTGTTGCAAGAGGGGCATGGGCTCAACCCGTGCCTTGAGATAATTATTAACCATTTCCACAACTTCTTGGTCTTAAAGGAACAGGACATAGTTTTGATGCATGAGACGAGGCAAAAGAGAAGTACATGTGTGAAGTCTGGGAGGATTCTGCTGCGGAATAGCAAGCATTAACAGGAATTCTACAGAGGGGAATTTCAGGGTACAACATGATGTAATGGAAAAAACATGGACCTTGGTTCCAGTTCCTGCTTAGCTGCTTACTTTCAGAGTAATCTTGGGCAAGTTGCTTATCCCCTGAGCCTTTTTTCTTTTGTAAAATGATACCTACATCAGAGATTAGTGGCAAAATTAAAGAAGACAACATACATGAAACATTAACACAGTACCTGTGTCACACTTCAGGTTCCCTTTTCCTTCCATACTATCAAACAACAACTCAGATACATTGGCAAGAGTCTTGGGCTGCAGATTAGGAGGCTCAGATTCTCCGTGTGGCATTACAGCAAAAGAAATTCAAAGACAAGGGCAATGTGGCAGTGAGAAGAGGAAGAAAACTGCAGAAAGGAAAAGAGGGAGTACATGGAATATCTGTGACTGCTCTGCTCTTTCCAGAAGTATATACAACATGCTTTCCCTGTTGCTTAGCTACACAAGGTTGAGGGTTTGAGTTTCTTCCCCTTACGTATAAAACAGCACTCAGAAGTTTAGAAGCCCCTTTTCCCAGCACAATGGAAAGTCTACAGAATAGTAACTGAGAGGACTTCTGAAGAATTTCTTTTTCCTCTAACAAAATAACTATTTTCTTGTAACAAAATAGCCTAGTCCCAAAGCAGTAGAGAGCGGAGTTAATTTTGAGTGAATAAAATCCCCGGAAGTCTTTTGCTTAAATCCCCTCTTCCTGCTGTTTGTGCAATGCCCCTTCTTGTCAGGGATGAAGTGTTAGAAGCCAGTTAGTTACGGAGAACTTTTCTTCATCCAGGGGAGCAGTCCCTAATTCTCCTCACCTGCTCAATTCCACCCTTCCTGGCTCCAGGTGAGTTTTCAAAGGGCCCACTTGAAGTTAATGCTTGGTTTTCCGTCAGTAAGGCAGAAAGCAGGCATCGTAGGACTATGAATGAATACAGAATTGTCCTCTGAGCCTCAGAAAACCAATTATCTGGGCTGGCTCCTATAAGCCCCTGCTGTGTGTACCTCTGGGTACCTAACTCAGCTTTTGCCATCTCAGGGAAAGAATGCATCTCCTTCTCCACTTCACCCCAACACCAAATAAATTGCTGGTGGTCAGACGGAATTTTAAAATTTTGCAAATATGCTGTTGACAGGAGATATGTAAAATGCAAAGATAGAATTTTGAACATAAAAGTGTGAGAAAATATACATCAGATGAATACTAGGCAAAAGAAATCTGGTCTCCCCACATCAATAACAGATAATGTGGATATTAATGCAAAGATCACTGTTAGGGATCAGGAAGATCATTAGATAACGATAAAAAGACAAAATTGTTCAACATGAAGCTGTAACAATTTTAGATAACACCTAACAACACTTAGTAACAGAGCTTTAAGATTTATAAAGGATAAATCAATAGAATCACAAAAAGGAATTTATAAATTCACAACCACAGTTGGAAATTTTAACATACCTCTGTCAGTAAATGCTAAAGATTTAAAATTAGAAAGGTCATAGAAAAGTTAAATAAGACCATTAACAAACATAATCTTTATAAATATTAATAATATAATTGTAAACATCAAAGAACTCATTTTTATTGTAATTAAATAAAATTAACAAAAGAAATACGATGGGGTAAACATCATGGCCCATGTTTGAAAGTCATAGACAGTAGAAAGAATTACAGAATAGGAGAGCCAGGAAGATATTTCAACATTTTAAGAAAGGGCGATAACAGGCATTATACCTATTATGTATGTATACAGGGACAAGCCCTACACCCAGTCTAAGGTTTGGTTGACTTGGCCTCTGGGTACATCAGAACAACCTTATTTTTTATCCCACTGTATTGAGTTCAGGAGTGTACCTGGACTGGGCTCACGTTGGTCTACCCAGACTGTGAGAGATGCCCAAATGTACTATATCAAACTGTACCCAGTAATCATATAGTATATTGTATAGTAGTAAGTTTGATTATCTCAAGCATATATGCATACCAACCTATGCTCAGTGCTCAGACCTGCTCTGGTTGTTGTTTTTTTGTTTTGTTTTGTTTTGTTTTGTTTTGAGATGGAGTTTCACTCTTGTTGCCCAAGCTGGAATGCAATGGCACAATCTTGGCTCACTGCAACCTCTGTCTCCCAGATTCAAGCAATTCTCCTGCCTCAGACTCCTGAGTAGTTGGGATTACAGGTGTGCACCACCATGCCCTGCAAAATTTTTGTATTTTTAGTAGAAACGGGGTTTCACCATGTTAACCAGGCTGGTCTCAAACTCTTGACCTCAGGTGATCTGCCTGCCTCAGCATCCCAAAGTGCTGGGATTACATGTGTGAGTCACTGCACCCAGCCTCTGGTTTTATATATGATAGCCTGAAAAGGCATAGCAGGTAGGCTACCTGAAGACTGATGTGACTATCATTCACTTGGATGTTGTAATCTACAAATGTACAGGATTTAGGGTATGGAAACTTACCCATGCTTCTATCCTGGAACATGTGCTAGGTATACTAACAGCAATTTCTTTAAAGATCTTTTAGAAAAATGAATCCAGATTTTTTTACTGATGTGATGTCTGTGTTTGTTTTTTTGGTCAATCCAAGCCCCCTACTAAAATTTGTTGTCATGTTTGATTTTGCTTCCCAGAAAACAATTGAGTAGACAGTTTTGAGTAAAAAAAGTTGGGGTTGGGGAGGAGAGAATATGGACACAAGGGGGTAGAATGTGTTCACTATGTTTTTTAAGTCAGAAGAATTAGTAAACTGATAGATTAGGAGATTCTAAAAACACTTGCTCATCTTCATTTTTGGAGGCCTTAAAAAAATGAGGAAATTTTCCCAGCACCATTTATTAAATAGGGAATCCTTTCCCCATTTCTTGTTTCTCTCAGGTTTGTCAAAGATCAGATGGCTGTAGTTGTGTGGTATTATTTCTGAGGACTCTGTTCTGTTCCATTGGTCTATATCTCTGTTTTGGTACCAGTACCATGCTTTTTGGTTACTGTAGCCTTGTAGTATAGTTTGAAGTCAGGTAGCGTGATGCCTCCAGCTTTGTCCTTTTGACTTA
>NW_016804458.1:177403-180799 GCF_001698545.2 Rhinopithecus bieti | reverse complement strand
GTATTTCTGCTCTCTATTAATTATTCTCAGTGCAGTAACATAGTCCCGCTTTTAAGAGAGCCAATTCTTAACTTACAGCTTTTTCTCACCAGAAAATTCTTGCTCATGATGAGTCAAAAGTAGGCCCTCAGTAAGTTGGTGTTTTAGTCCTAGCTTTAGGTTCTGGTACCACATAAAATAATCATCTTTTAAAAAAATTCCTTCTAAATTCTGAACTTAGGTATTATGGTATAAGCATAGCCTTTCAAGGACACAGGTGAAGAAAGTATATTGAACTGGCATGAGAAGGAACACAACAATGTCTTTTGTCACTAATAATATAAAATATTCTACCTTTACAAAAAAAATGAGGAAATTTATTATAGTGGACCTTTTGCACTCTTTTACTTGATGTCTTTATCCTTAGGCTGGTAGCTAGAAAGCTCAAAATGTCCAAGAAGATTTTGAGTAAGTTCCTCATTTCTTAACAGGAAAAAATAGACAAATACGAGACAGATGATGATATTGTACAAATGAATAAAAATTTTTACTGTCTGCATAATCATGCCCAACGTTCATGCTTATTCATTAGCATACTTGAAGACTTTGTTGTAGGTACATTTTTACTCAATATTTTAATCAATTACTTCTGTAAAGGTAAAAAAAATTCTATTGCTTATCAAAATAGTGAAAAATCTTGTGATTCAAGTGTATTGTTTTTTAAAGACTTGACCCAAAAGTGAGCCAAAGTAACCTGGCATATCTGACCCAAAGTAACTTGGGTCACTTTGACCCAACTCTTGAAAAAATAATTAATGCACTTGAATCATAAGATTCATTTGAGATGGCCCTCATTTTAAATAGATGTTAGATAATGGGTTAGTGGGCTCCTAATTCCAGGAGAAATGAAATGCTATTGAAGCAACATTCTTCACTAGTCTTAATTTCCACTACACACCCATTAGAATGGCTAAAATTAGGGAGATGAACAGAAACAAATATTGGTAAAGGTGTAGAACAACTAGAAATCTTTAACATTGCTGGTGGGAATTAAAATTTATATAATCACGTGGAAAGCAGTTTGTCAGTTTCTTACCTAGCTGAAAACACTGTCGTCATTAAACCAAATTATATTCCTATGTATTTCTCCAAGAGAAATGAAAACATTCGTTTATATAGAGACTTAAACACAAATGTTTGTAGCAATTTTATTCATAATAGTACCAAATGGAAACAACCTAAATGCCCACAACAGGTGAGTGGGTAGACATTTGTGGCATATGCATAAAATAGAATATTGCATGACAATAAGAAGGATCAAATCACTGATGCAGGTAACATCATGGATATATCTCAAAAACAGGGTGAGTGCAGGAAGATAAAGCAAAAGAGTGCATATATTTAATTCCATGATGTGAGACTCTAGAAAGGAAAAATCTATAGGAGCAGAAAGAAGTCCAGTTGGTTGCCTAGGGCTTGGGTTGGGGAAATTGACTGGGAAGGTCATCAGGAATCTATCTGAGCTAATGGAATTGTTCCCTCTCATGGCTGGCATGGTGGTTACATGACTATATACTTTTGTTAAAGCTTATTATTAAACTGTACTCATGAAATATGTACATTTTATTTTATGTAAATTATGCCTCAATACAGTTGATTGAAATAGGATAATTGTATAAATCTACAAAAAAGTAGACAGACCAATAAAGTATGTCGTAATGGAAACAGAAGCTCCATGAATGCCCCTATGATGTAGGGTTTGATCTGTAAGATGTGGGATCTAGGAACAGAAGCTGTTGATCAATAGATTGAGCTGCAAAGTAGTAAACAAACTGTTGGCATATGTTGATTAATTCAATTAATTGGACATCCACACCCAAACAAAATTCCCACTATGACTTCAGAGAGTATCATATATGCAGACCTGCCCTTGAGGCCTAAATAATATTGGCTAACATCAGACAACAAGTACTGATAATCATTATTATATTAGCTATTATATTTGATAACATATATACTTCTCTTGGTGAATAACATTAATATATCTCTATGTTTACATCAAATTTTCTATAGTCTTTTATTGAAAAACAATAATTTCAATACCAAATACAAACTGAGGAAGATTTTTCAATGGAGATAATGTGCTTATATTTCACATGAATATGAACTATCTTGCCAAGTAAGTTCTCACTGTACATCCCAGAATGACTATTATATGGAAAAAATAGTCTTTAAGAATTAAAAAAGATAGACATCATAGAATGGAATATAAAAGCTAGAAGATAATTAAGATAAAAATCATAGACTGACCTCTACTGGTTCTGTTAAAATTTTCTCTGCAAAGAGACATATGTGTGATGAGTTCTAGGGGCAAGCCTCAAATTTTAGAACAGCAAAGATCTAAAATTAACACCTTAACATCTCAAATAAAAGAAATAGAGAAGCAAGAGCAAACACATTCAAAAGCTAGCAGAAGGCAAGAAATAACTAAGATTAGAGCAGAAATGAAGGAGATAGAGACACAATAAAACCCTTCAAAAAAATCAATGAATCCCAGAGCTGGTTTTTTGAAAAGATCAACAAAATTGATAGACCACTAGCAAGACTAATAAAGAAGAAAAGAGAGAAGAATGAAATAGACACAATCAAAAATGATAAAGGGGATATCACCAATGACCCCATAGAAATACAAACTACCATCAGAGAATACCATAAACACTTCTATGCAAATAAACTAGAAAACCTAAAATAAATGGATAAATTCCTGGACACATACACTCTCCTAAGACTACACTAGGAAGAAATTGACTCCCTGAATAGACTAGTAACTGGCTCTGAAATTGAGGCAATAATTAATAGCCTACCAACCAAAAAATGTCCAGGACCACATGGATTCACAGCTGAAATCTACCAGAGGTATAAGGAGGAGCTGGTACCATCCCTGGAATGCAAAGCTGGTTCAATATATGCAAATCAATAAACGTAATCCAGCATATAAACAGAACCAAAGACAAAAAACACATGATTATCTCAATAGATGCAGAGAAGGCTTTTGACAAAATTCAACGGCCTTTCATGCTAAAAACTCTCAGTAAATTCAGTATTGATGGAACGTACCTCAAAATAATAAGAGCTATTTATGACAAACCCACAGTCAATATCATACTGAAAGGGCAAAAACTGGAAGCATTCACTCTGAAAACTGGCACAAGACAGGGATGCCCTCTCTCACTGCTCCTATTCAACATAGTGTTGGAAGTTCTGGCTAGGGCAATCAGGCAAGAGAAAGAAATCAAGGGTATTCAATGAAGTCAAATTGTCCCTGTTTGCAGATGACATGATTGTATATTGAGAAAACCCCACCATCTCAGCCCAAAATCTCCTTAAGCTGATAAGAAACTTCAGCAAAGTCTCAGG
>NW_016804458.1:169301-177080 GCF_001698545.2 Rhinopithecus bieti | reverse complement strand
AAAGAAGAAAGCTGGAGGCATCACGCTACCTGACTTCAAACTATACTACAAGGCTACAGTAACCAAAACAGCATGGTACTGGTACCAAAACAGAGATATAGACCAATGGAACAGAACAGAGCCCTCAGAAATAATACCACACGTCTACAGCCATCTGATCTTTGACAAACCTGACAAAAACAAGAAATGGGGAAAGGATTCCCTATTTAATAAATGGTGCTGGGAAAACTGGCTAGCCATAAGTAGAAAGCTGAAACTGAATTCCTTCCTTATACCTTATACAAAAATCAATTCAAGACGGACTAAAGACTTAAATGTTAGATCTAAAACCATAAAAACCCTAGAAGAAAACCTAGGCAATACCATTCAGAACACAGGCATGGGCAAGGACTTCATTTCTAAAACACCAAAAGCAACGGCAACAAAAGCCAAAATTGACAAATGGGATCTAACACTGCATGCTCTCACTCATAGGTGGGAATTGAAGAATGAGAACACTTGGACACAGGAAGGGGAACATCACACACAGGGGCCTGTTGTGGGGTTGGGGGAGGGGAGAGGGATAGCATTAGGAGATATACCTAATGTAAATGACGAGCTAATGGGTGCAGCACACCAACATGGCACATGTATACATATGCAACAAAACCTGCACATTACACACGTACCCGAGAACATAAAATGTAAAAAAAAAAGAGAGAATTATATATCAGACTCTGTCCAGATGGAGCCTCACCTGTTTGAGTGATGAAAAAGTGACGTCTACATTTCATTTTAAGTTTGAATCAGATACCCATATTAGAATAATTTAAAAATACCCTTTTATACTATTCTTATAAATCTGCAATGCTGAGTGGCATGGCACCAATGCGAGCAAGATGCCAGCTTCTAGTTAGCTAACAAGTGCTGTTCTTTGGGTTCATTGTGGACCTTGCCATCTCCCAAGTTTCTTGGAGGTTCTAAGCCTTCTTATGACAAAATCAGAAACAAAAGACAAAAAAGAGAAACCCAACATATTTTACTTGCTGTGCAGTTCTATCACATAGATTTCAGAAAAAAAAATCAGTGATGATGAATTTTCCTAATTACGCTTGAGAACCTGACACACAATTTTGAGAGTGGCTTCATGTTGTGCTGCCCAGTTTAAACTAAAAATTGTCCAATTGCTAAACCAAACATACCCCAGGTTTGCCAAGAAAAATAATCTATTTTCCTATTTCCTGTGCTTCATCAGGGTACAAAACATAAAATAAGCCAAACTTCCTCCACAGTGGGCTTACAATCTTAAAGAGACCATTATTTTCTACACAGAAAGTCAAATATTTTTTCCAGGACCATTTTTCTTGTTGACTACATTGAGCATTGAGAAATCAGTGAGAGCCTTCTTGGGAAAAATTGAATTGATAGGGGAATCTGGCTTGAGAAAACAGGAAGTGGGTTTCTATTGCTGTATATGGCCAGGAGAGAATGGGACTTCTAGACTACATTGTTGAAGGTGTGCGAATAATTCCTGGAGACAGTGACTATTTCTTTTGGTGCTTATCTAAACCAAAACAAAGTTAATCCATTACTCCTCATTTAAGGACAAAGCTAGGCTAATATGGATGAATTTTTCTGAACTTTCTTTCTTTTCAAGGAAAAGGAGATCAAGTTGGGCAAGACCAATGCAACACATCTAAAAAGTCTTTTTGTGCAAACATATTTCATCCATTAGGGTAATGTTTTCTTCAGGCTTGTCCAGGAATAAATCCCAACCTTCTCCCCTTAAGAGCTGAAAGACACAGCTGATTTGTTTTCAGTTGGGGCAATGAAATGTTTAAATGAGAAACATATGTCCATTTGGTTTGGAGAGGACATGCTAGGAAGCTTCTTGTTTATGAGGCTCCCATTCAGGAATAATCTGACAGCCACAGAAAGACTAAACAAGCAACTAGCAATTAACTCCTAAATAATACCTCTTCCTGGGAAGATAGTGGATTTTAATTCCATGTAGGATACTCATTACCTAATACAAGGTTTAAGAGGCTCTTTATTTCTAAAAGGAGGAAATATTGTTAAAAAAAACCTCACTGAGTTGTTGCCCTTCTCTTTCTTGGAACACGAATCATTTGCCCTAACTGCTGTACCCAAATGCTCATGATCCCAGATGACTGCCTGTCCTAAGTAGTGTTTCCCCACAGGTATTTCTTCCTAGCATTTCTTCTACCTGAATACACTTTTCTAAATCCTAGCTCCCAAGAAAATCAGCTGAAAAGTGGAGAAATGTGAAAAATAGTATATTCTGAGAGAATTAAACTCAATAAACAACATAGAAAAGTTATTGAGTCAAATGAGTCTCATAAAGTGATGCCACTTGGAGTGGAAGTTTAAGGTTCGTGTTTTTGTTACCAGGACAGGAGCGCATAAGAGTGACATGGTCACAGTGTAATCAGTTTTGCTTGTAGTTGCACCAGTGGTTTAACTATGTGCTCATGGCCTTGTGTGCTGCTAATGGTGAATCATTCTTGTAAATAAAATTAATATTTTTATGTTTTATTGTACTAAATATTTTACACAAATTCTGTGAGTAGTGTTTCAAGAAATAATGGGTTTTGGAAGCAAAACAATTTCTTATATTGGTAATATTGATATGTGACTCTGTATGCTCCTGTTGTTAGATAATCTGAATGCTACATTATTTAAATAACATTAATAATTTAAGCAAATAATTTTTAGATATCCATAATAATGAGTGAAGAGTGTAAGGAATGTTGGAAGTAATTTAAGAATAACTTAGGGCTTTTGAAATTCCTGAGAATTCCCAGAAATTCTCACCCTAAATCCCTAAGATTAACACCTTTGAGAATTTGGAATGCTAGTCCTACCTGAATTTAGGAAGAAACTTCATTCTAGAATGGAATACTGGAGCCCTGGTGTGAAGTGTCCAAGCAAAGAATGTTGAAAACATGTTGAACTTAGGAATTGGAAGAGTAGAAATAGGCCTTCCTTCAGAAACTTGACCACTAGCTGGCCTTAAGCAAGTCACCTGGTCTCTTGAGACTCATCTACAATGTGGACATACTCATACTTACTGGATTGTTGATAATACCAAATAAGGTTAGGAATGCTACCCCTTTGTGTACTCTAGATAAATAAGGAGCACAAATTCAGGCAATAATCTCAAGTGATTTTTGCTAAATTTTCTGTGTCATGTATAAATTTGGGTAGGACAATAACTGGAGTTAATAATAAATAAGTATTATTTATTACTTAATAATTATTATTATACACACATTTTAAAGATATACACAATAATGAATAAAGAGTGTCAAGACTGTTATTAGTACTTCAGGGCTGACTGGAAAATTGGTAGAAAAAGCTTTGTGGCCAATTCCAAGTATGTGTTCCCTCCCTGGTAGGGAATCTTTCTGTGTACAAAAGAGGATCATGAAAGGGTGTGGGGAATGGCTGATGGACTTTGAGATCCGATTGGTGACTGCTGCCTCCAACTGGACTCCAGATTCAGTAGCCTTTCTTTGTTCAATATTGGAAAACCTTCTACCAGTCTAAAGAGAAAACACAAAGAAAAGATCAGCCAGAACAGAAAATCAAAGGTCAGGTGTGGCCCAAGAATGCTACCACATTTTTGAGGTCATTAGAACACCGTAGTCATCCAGTTTTCCACTGTTTCCACACTTCCATTATTGAAGTACCATTTTATACTTTCTACAATATTTGCATAACACCTGTATTCTTATTCACTTAGCATTTTCTTTAATCTGGCCCATTTTAAACTTAGTTTTATCCCAAACAGTAATAAACCTGAAATTATTGATTGATGTGCAAATTATACTTGTCTAAGGCACATTTACATAACTATTACATATATCATAACATATTGGTAGATAACTATAACACTAAGCAAATGCCCATCTGTGCACCATCAAAAATCATCTCATCAACCATTGGACCACACTTTGGGAAGACTCAGAGGCGATTTTCATTGAGTTTAGTAACAAACTCTAAAGGAAAGTCATCTTAAGTGAATAAGGGAAGCAAACCTGGACAGTTACACAGGACCCTGCACTCAGAAAGACCCCATGCCTGCTTTAGTCTGTTCTTACATTGCTATAAAGAACTACTTGAGACTGGGTAATTTATAAAGAAAAAAGGTTTAGTTGACTCAGTTCTGTGGGCTGTACAGGCTTCTGCTTCTGGGGAGGCCTCAGGAAACTTACAATCATGGTAGAAGGCGAAGAAGAAGCAGGCATGGTCCTCACATGGCCAGAGCAGGAGAGAGAGAGACAGAGAGAGAGAGAGAGAGAGAGAGAGAGAGAGAGAGAGAGAGAGAGAAATAAAGAAAGAAAAGGGAGGTGCTATACACTGTCAAATAACCAGATCTTATGAGAACTCTGTCATGAGAACAGCAAGGCAGAAACCCATGACTATGATCTAATCACCTCCCACCAGGACCTTCCTAAAACACTGTGAATTACAATTTGACATAAAATTTGGTTGGGGACACAGAGCCAAACAATATCAAATGCTCTGTTGCCACTTCTTGAAATTCTCAATTATTTGTGAATAAAAGATTCCACATTTTTTTTTCTACCAGGTCTTGCAAATTATACAGCCAGTCCTGAAGAGGTAAAGGAATATAAAAGGTATGGTATAAGAACTTGGCTCAGCTGTAATGCTGAAATTTGTTTTACACCAACAGCTCCTTTATAGTGACTCATTAAATAGTCATTAGAGAAACTACCACCCGAAAGCTATATAACACATCTGTGGAAGATAAAATGGAAACATTATGTGTTTTTCATCCAATGTTAAAGCTTATAGTCAGGTTGGGGAGATAACATTGATATTCATTAAGCAAATTAGAGATTCTATAATTAAGAGCTAAATTATATGTTGTGGATAAAAATTACAATAGTAGTTTAAGAGAGAAAGACACCTTTGAGGACAGGAGCAGTAGGAGAAGGTGTGAAAGGAAGGATTTGAGCCATTTGACAGCTCATATATCTATTTTTAGAAATGTCTCAACTAAGCTTCTCATGTACAACCCTTCAGAGGCTAGTCCCAACCTCTCTCTCCAGCTTCATCTTTGACCAGTCTCTTCAAATATAGAACTGTGTCTAACATTTACAAAACTCAGGTCAAGAGGGTCAATGGAATAAGGATGATGCTGGCTTCATAAAATGAGTTAGGGAGGAGTCCCTCTTTTTCTGTTGTTTGGAATAGTTTCAGAAAGAATGGTACCAGCTCCTCTTTGTACCTCTGGTAGAATTTGGCTGTGAATCCGTCTGGCCTGGGCTTTTATGGTTGGTAGGCTCTTGATTACTGCCTCAATTTCGGAACTTGTTATTGGCCTATTCAGGGATTTGACTTTTTCCTGGTTGAGTCTTGGGAGGGTGTATGTGTCCAGGAATTTATCCATTTCTTCTAGATTTCCTAGTTTATTTGCATAGTGGTGTTTATAGTATTCTGATGGTAGTTTGTATTTCTGTGGGATTGCTGGTGATATCCCCTTTATCATTTTTTATCGCATCTTTTTGATTCTTCTCTCTTTTTTTCTTTATTAGTCTGGCTAGCAGTCTATCTATTTTGTTAATCTTTTCAAAAAAACAGCTCCTGGAATCATTGATTTTTTTGAAGGGTTTTTTTTGTGTCTCTATCTCCTTCAGTTCTGCTCTGATCTTAGTTATTTCTTGTGTTCTGCTAGCTTTTGAATTTGCTTGCTCTTTCTTCTCTAGTTCTTTTAATTGTGATGTTGGGGTGTTGATTTTAGATCTTTCCAGCTTTCTGATGTGGGCATTTAGTGCTATAAATTTCCCTCTAAACACTGCTTTAGCTGTGTCCCAGAGATTCTGATACGTTGAGTATTTGTTCTCATTGGTTTCAAAGGACTTATTTATTTCTACCTTAATTTCATTATTTACCCAGTAGTCATTCAGGAGCAGGTTTTCCAATTTCCATGTAGTTGTGCATTTCTGAGTGTGTCTCTTAATCCTGAATTTTAATTTGATTGCACCATGGTCTGAGAGACTTTTTGTTATGATTTCCATTCTTTTGTACTTGCTGAGGAGTGTTTTACTTCCAATTATGTGGCCAATTTTAGAATAAGAGTGATGTAGTGCTGAGAAGAATGTATATCTTGTTGATTTGGGGTGGAGAGTTCTGTAGATGTCTATTAGGTCAGCTTACTCCAGAGCCGAGTTCAAGTTCTGAATATCCTTGTTAATTTTCTGTCTTGTTGATCTGTCTAATATTGACAGTGGGGTGTTAAAGTCTCCTGCTATTATTGTTTGGGAGTTTAAGTCTCTTTGTAGGTCTCGAACAACTTGCTTTATGAATCTGAGTGCTCCTGTATTAGGTGCATATAAATTTAGGATAGTTAGCTCTTCTTGTTGCATTGAACCCTTTATCATTATGTAAGGCCCTTCTTTGTCTTTTTTGATCTTTGTTGGTTTAAAGTCTATTTTATCAGAGACTAGGATTGCAACCTTGCTTTTTTTTTCCGCTTTCCATTTTCATGGTAAATATTCCTCTATCCCTTTATTTTTAGCCTATGTGTGTCTTTGTATGTGAGATAGGTCTCCTGAACACAGCACACCAATGGACCTTGACTGTTTATCCAATATGGCAGTTTGTGTCTTTTAATTAGGGCATTTAGCCCATTTACATTTAAGGTTAATATTGTTATATGTGAATTTGATCCTGTCATTATGATGCTAGCTGGTTAGTTTGCAAAACATGGCAGAGACATAACAACAACAACAACAACAACAAATTCAGACCAATATCCCTGATGAACATTGACATGAAAGTTCTCAATAAAATACTGGCAAACTCAATCTAGCAGCACATCAAAAAGCTTATCCACCACGATTAAGTCGGCTTCATCCCTGGGATGCAAGGCTGGTTCAACACATGCAAATCAATAAACATGATCCATCACATAAACAGAATCAATGACAAAACCACATGATGATCTCAGTAGATGCAGAACAGACCTTTGATAAAATTCAACACCCCTTCATGCTAAAAACTGTCAATAAACTAGGCATTGATGGAACGTATCTCAAAATAGTAAGAGCTATTATGGCAAATCCCCAGCCAATATCATACTGAATAGGCAAAAGCTGGAAGCATTCCCTTTGAAAACTGACACAAGACAAGGATGCCGTCTCTCACCACTCCTACTCAATATAGAATTGGAAGTTCTGGCCAGGGAAATCAGGCAAGAGAAATAAATAAAAGGTATTCAAATAGGAAGAGAGGAAGTCAAATTGTCTCTGTTTGCAGATGATATGATTGTATATTGAGAAAACCCCATCATCTCAGCCCAAAAACTCCTTAAGCTGATAAGCAACTTCAGCAAAGTCCCAGGATAAAAAATCAATGTGCAAAACCATGAGGGCTTCTATACAACAATAACAGACAAACAGTCAAATCATGAGTGAACTCCCATTCACAATTGCTACAAAGAGAATAAAATACCTAGGAATGCAACTTACAAGAGATGTGAAGGACCTCTTCAAGAAGAGCTTCAAACCACTGCTCAAGGAAATAAGAGAGGACACAAACAAATGGAAAAACATTCCATGCTTATGGATAGGAAGAATATCGTGAAAATACTGCCCAAAGTAATTTATAGATTCAATGTTATCCCCATCAAGGTACTATTAACTTTCTTCACAGAATTAAAAAAAAAAAAACTACTTTAAATTTCACACGGAACCAAAAGAGAGCCCAAATAGCCAAGAAAATTCTTAGCAAAAAGGACAAAGCTGGAGG
>NW_016804458.1:142142-168988 GCF_001698545.2 Rhinopithecus bieti | reverse complement strand
TAATTAAACTAAAGAAACTATTATCAGAGTGAACAGGCAACCTACAGAATGGGAGAAAATGTTTACAATCTACCCATCTGACAAAGGGCTAATATCCAGAATCTACAAAGAATTTTAACAAATTTACAAGAAAAAAACAAACTACCCCATCAAAAAGTGGGAGGTTGTGAACAGACACTTCTCAAAAGAAGACATTTATGTTGCCAACAAACATATGAAAAAAAGCTAATCATCACTGGTCATTAGAGAAATGCAAATTAAAACCACAATGAGATACCATCTCATGCTGGTTAGAATGGTGATCGTTAAAAAGTCAGGAAACTAAAGGTGCTGGAGAGGATGTGGAGAAATAGGAACACTTTTACACTGTTGGTGGGAGTATAAATTATTTCAATCACTCTGGAAGACAGTGTGGTGATTCCTCAAGGATCTAGAACCAGAAATACCATTTGACCCAGCAATCCCATTACTGAGTATATACCCAAAGGTTAAAAATCATTCTACTGTAAAGACACATGCACACGTATGTTTATTGCAGCACTATTCACAATAGCAAAGACTTGGAACCAACCCAAATGCCCATCAACCTCAATGATAGACTGGATAAAGAAAATATGGCACATATACACCATGGAACACTATGCAGCCATAAAGAAGGATGAGTTCATGTCCTTTGCAGGGACATGGATGAAGGTGAAACCATCATTCTCAGCAAACTAACACAGGAACAGAAAACCAGACACCACATGTTCTCACTCGTAAGTGGGAGTTGAACAATGAGACAACATGGACACAGGGATGAGAACATCACACACTGGGGCCTGTTGGAGGGTGGGGGACTAGGGGAGGTATAGCATTAGGAGTAATACCTAATGTAGATGGTGTGCTGATGGATGCAGCAAACCACCATGGCACGTGTATACCTATGTAACAAATCTGCACGTTCTGCACATATATCCCAGAACTTAAAGTATAATAAATAAATAAATAAATAAATAAATAAATAAGAAAAAGAGTGTCAATGTAGGCTCACATACCATGTATTTAGATATTTAAAAGCTATAAAGCAAGGTAACAAACAGGTAAATAAAACACATCATACTATGCTGTGGTGATTATCCTACATTTATAGCAATCTGAAAGGCTAAGTTTAACTTTAGAATTCCTGGACTCCTAGGAGCTCTACTCTTGAGCTTGGTGGGGTGGAGTTAGTTGGCTCCCAGCCTGAGCCCTACAGTCTGCTAGTCCTTCTCTTTCTATGTGTGGTTCCAGCCTTCAGTGTGAAGACCCTCATATACACCATGTGGACTCCAGCTCACACATCCAAGCTCATCCATAGCTCCAGAAATAACTCTCCACCTCAGTGTAGGGTTGTCCACATCAGCAGCATGATCTGTCTTTAGGAGGATGGACTTTGGGAAAAGTTTGTGTAGACCCTTAATTTGGTTTGGGGTCCATGTGGGTAGGGAATTCTGGATCCCTGAAAACCAAACTCTGGTCTGCAAAGGCTGTAGGGCTGGCTCTGGGTGAGCGAGTCCTCTTGCCCATGGACTTCTTATTCTTAAAAAGCATGTAGCTGGAGGAGGGCTGAAACATGGTCCTCTAACACACAGGATCCAGGACAGGTACTGCTAATATTTCCTATATTTTACCCCCTCCCAGTTTCTCCTTTTCCCTAAAAAGTGTTTTTTAGTATCTTTTCATCTTCGCATACATTATTCCCTCACTCCTTCTGGTTTTCTTTTTTTGGGGAGAACACCTACGTCTACTCTGTTTGAATAGGACCTTATTCAAATGTCATTTTATCTTTGAAGCTTTGCAAACTTTTTTAGGTAGAGATAGCTCATTTATGCTTTGCAGTCCCTTGGCCTTTTGTTTATGTCTCTTTGATGGCCTTTGTTACTCGGCATTGAAATCACTGTCTTTCTCCACTACATCACGAATGCTTTGTGCATGTTTGGTCTCTTGTACCAAAAGAGTGATTGGTGACACATAGTATTCCCTCTTATAAATATAGTTACTGAGGGAATAAATGAATTAAATATACTCTTGTGGTCCCAAGTATGCCACACTATGTAAAAGTTTCTTTATCTTGAAGCATTACTTGTCTCTAAGAGTAGAGGTAAGCATCTACATGACACTGTCCTAGTGGAAACTGGAAACACTCAGTCCATCCAGATGTTTGGTATCACGTGGATAAATCTCCAGATGATTGACTGAATTTTTCAGTTTTCATTGGAATGATTGGCATTGTGTATATATGGCCTTATGTTATCAGCCCTGTACTCGTGCCACACTGGGTTCAAAAAGTCACTATTACAGACCTAAATGCTTAGTGAGCTGTTAATGGGACACACCATTCTTCATCATATTCTATTCATGTGAAAGCTGACAAGTTTAGTGCCAAAGTTGATTTCAGTCCATCAGTCCTCATTGTCATGATCAACTAGCATGTATTAGGCATTCACATGTGCAAAGCACATTTTCCAATGAAAGACATCATGACAAACATTAGCTGATGAAACGGTTTTTCTTAAAGCTGTGGAATCAACTTTCTGGCTGTCTACTACGCTATTTTATAAGAATTTGCCTAAAGAGAGTTCAAAGCATCTACCACATTTTGATGATTAAAATCTCACTCATCATGGAAGTTCTGGTTCCCTAGTTTTTCACCCATGCTTATGCCCTTGCCCTTTATCCTGAACTCTGTTTATTGGGTGTGCAGTTTGTTAGCACATTCTGCCACTTAGCTTAAGTAGCTGAGGTACAGCGGAAACACAGTACACTGAGAATCAGAAGACTGATTTCTACCTTGCCTCTGTCATTTGTTGATTTGAGGAAAATTATTTAACTTCTCAGACACTTGGTTTCCTGATTTGTAATTCTCAATGCCTGCCTTACAGATTTGCTGTGAGGCTAAACAAAATAATGTATGAGAAAGTGCTCTGAAAACTCCCAAGTAATACAAAAATATTACGGATTATCGGTATTTGGCATTTGATTTGTGGTGTTGCCTCTCTTCTAATACAATCTTAGATGGGGTCTAAGGAATTGTCCTTTGGGGGTCCAGATGTAACAACAAAATAGTAAAAAATGAATAAAAAGCTAATAAGAAGTAATGATGATAATGCAATGGAGAGAAAACAAAGATAATCGTTTAAGCACTGATAGAAAATTTGGGACCTGAAACTTTCCAGAGGTCTCCAAGGAGATTCCAGGACTCATCCAAATTCCAAGGGTCAATGTGTTCCTTCTATTGCACTGCCCTCTCCCAGAGACAGTGCTCCCTTAGGGTGTTATGAAGTGAGACCTACTTTTTCATGTGCTTTTGTGGGGCTCTCATGATGGACGAGCTGGAGGGCATCAAAGATGTGGCTCAGGGTGGTGTGTGCAAGCGATTCTGTCCCGATAGAGGCCTATAGGGCCAAGCGTTGCTATTCCATGTGGGCTGTGATGAAAGGTAGCTAGCCAATAATTATGGAATTGTCCCTCTTTCTGGAAACAATGGCATGGGCAAATGTGCCCTTGTGGCTTTTTCTGAACAAACATATCTGGCTAATCGTTTCCCACAGGTGCTGGAGAAATTTAAGAATGTAGATACTTAAAAAGCCCCACTTAAAGGGAAAAACATAAGCACCCATTATAGAATTGACAGAGTAAATTCAGATAAGATAAGCCTTAGATGAGAACTAGTCAAGAAAAGGCCGGAATGCTAAAAAGGAGTTGTTTTAATTGCACAACAATACCACATGGTGGCTCTGGAAAGAACTGCACTGAGTATAAAACATCTACCAGTTTTCTCCCCTGCAGGGCCTTTCTTCAAGGCATTGCATGAATTTCACAAAAACACGCACAGTTAAAAATGGAAAATTTGCTGAATATTAGGGACAGTATTTTTTAATGTTTCAAATAAGTATTTTAAATGGTCATATTTTATGGGGCCTTCTCTGTTGGTCCCCAGGCAGATAGCCATCTTACGATGCACAGGCAGTCCCACACAACACAGCACTCTGTGTTGCATGGTAATCAACCAGATTACTTGTCTTTCTCATCCAAGAGGTAGGAACTTTCTTGAGGACAAAGCTGTGTGTTTCATCTCTGAAAGGCAGGCTATGTGGAAAGAGCAGGTGTTCCTGTGATGGAGGTGTTTCTGCACTCACTCTTCAGAGCTAACTATATGACTGTAAGAAAATTACTTACTTCTTATATTCATTTTCCTAATCTGCAAATGGTTAAAAATGAGGACTTCTTCAGAGTTATTGCAAGGAAGGTAAGTTCATGGGTGAATAGTGCCCAGCATATAGCAGATAAATTATTATTTGTTGTTGAATATTTAAATATAAGATTCAACTGAAAAACATCTGCTTGTGTTTGTCATTTTGAAACCTGTGGATCTTTTCAAAACTCAATGAAAATAAGGATTAAAATAAAATGATCTTTTTTATCTTCTTTGTTCTTTCTCTTAATCTTCTCTTTTACCATCTTTTCAGGAAGACACTCATTGGATTATGCTTATATAATTTTCCTAGCCTATCTCTAATCTCTCCTACTACATGTAACAATATGCTCATAGCTTTGTGACTTGCAAATATTCCTTCAGCCCACAAATTCGCTAACATAATCTTTTCTTTCTCCATTTTACTGTCAAAATTCACATGTTCCTTGCACAGGTTCTCACATTTCTTCACTGTGCAAACATTACAAACTTGCAAAGCTTGTTTATTACTCATCATGCTACAGGAACTAAACATACTCTTGAAGATCTCCCAATGACTTTCTTATCGCCAAAATTCATGGACTTTTATAATACTATTATCTTATTTTTTAACATTGGAAGCAGTAAAAGTTCTATCTTCTAGATCCAGAGCCACAGTTGATTAATTTTATTATATTAACTGAGTCCCTCTAAAACTCTCTGGACCTTAACTTCTAAATACATGTACTTTGCAACATTGTAAGAATAAAATGAGACAGACTCTACGAGAAGTCTTTGAAAACGGTGAATTTTTGTACTCATATTAGGAATTATTGGTCTTAGTACTATTATCAAAGGCATAAAATTAAATATAAACAAAACCTGCTCTGTAAGACTCCACGTTGAAGGAAGACCTACGCAAAATAATTTTAAAATAGTCAGGTGAGCTCCAAGAGAACCAGTACAAAACTTTTTTGGAAAACCTGGGATGGAGTGACTATGTTGGGGAGACAAGGAGTAGGCGTTTGATTGCTATCTGTGGAATTGATGAGAGAGTGATATTGATGTAGAGACATCTCTGAGTAGAATCTAAAAGGTGAATTAGACCAATGGTAGGAAGATGATTCCAAGTAAATATCCTGGTAGGATATGCGTGGTACAGTGAAAAGTAGCCAAGAGCTGTGTTGCTCAGGGAATGTATACCATTTTTACATTGTGCTCATTTCCAAAAAATAAAGTTCTAGAATGGCAACAAAGACAATTGTGTGTAGATATTTCTTTAGCCTCTCCCAAATTATGTTTTAGTGACAATTCACTTTTCTTCCAACTTCCTTCAGGACAGTCTTAACTGGGAACAATTTTGCCCCCCAGGAAACACTTGGCAATGCCTGCAGACATTTTTGGTTGTCAAAACTAGGGGACTGCTACTGGCTTCTGGTGGGTAGAGGTCAGGGGTGCTGCTAGGTATCCTTCAGTGCCTAGGCAGCCCCACAAAACAGAAAATTATTCAACCACAAGTGTCAATCCTGTTGAGGCTGAGAAATTCTGATCTAGGAAAATCTCTTCCCTTAACTCCACTCCTGTTAGGGGCACTTTGGACATCATTTGCTTTAATTGTCTTACCTCCTCACTTTATGATCTCATAGGTCAATATCTGAAAACCCTTCACAATATTATTTCATATTTCCTTTTCTCAGATGGGTAATGTGGCTTCTGTTTCCTGCTAGGCTCTTTTGACCAGTTTTTGAGTAAAACAGAAGGAAGCTAGAGCCAGAGACTGAAGGTGAGTTTTCATGAAGGTTTAGTGAGGCATTGCATTAGAGGAGTTTACAGTGGAGTGGAAATCACACAAACAATGTAGCTCTGTCCCTAAGGTAATTAAACAATTATTAAATCATGCTCACCCATTCCTTGAATCCTAGAAATCCAGACTTCTTCAAGACTTCTGCAAATTTCTTGGCAGAGGTGGAATGAAGAGTTGGATTGATATTCTAATGGTTACCTCTACTTTTGTTCAAATTGTGTTTATGTGTTACACACAGTGACCCAGATATAAAACATAGCTCCTTCCCTCTCAGCACTTCCATTTCCACACAGCATACAGGCATGAGTTTAGCATGCAGAGAAGTATTTGGAGGTAACTGGGAGACCTAGGAGAGCTTCACAATGCAGAAGTGGAAACGATGTTTAATTATATGTCAGACTTTTCCAATCTAAAAACGTCTCCATCTCTAGGATTGTTCCACTGCACTCCAGCCTGGGTGACAGACCAAGACTCCATCTCAAAGAAAAAAAAAAGAAAAGAAAAGAAAAAAGAAAAGAAAAGAAGCTTCCACTTACAAATGGACTTACAAATATTCCCTTGGCCCACAAATTCACTAACGGAATCTTTTTCTTTGGTCCACATAGATGTCAGCCTCACATAACCTAAGAAGCTACTTGCTCATGCTTGCCTTCCCTCTCATGAGTAAAACAGTCTCATGCAGAAGAATTTAACCATCTTTTTATTTCTCAGGCCTTTATCTAGGCAACATCCATGGCTACAAGGTCTTATCTTCAAACCTAGGTTGCTTTTCAGAGTATTTTACTAAACAGTCATTTGTCTGTGTAAGAGAAAATCTGGTGCTAGCTATTAGGATAGTAAACTTTTATTTGCTGGGTAGAGACTGAGATGGAGGAGAAAGGCATTCTATCCATGCTTCCTTAGAACAGAGATGGCCCTGGAACCTTGCAGATAGGCAGAATGAGGAGCATCAGGTGACAGCACCATGGACAGCAGGGGCAGTAGCTAAGGGGAACTGTCCCATGGCTTTGTGAGAAGGCATCTATTGATGGGCAGTGGGGAGAATGGGAGACGGAAAGAAGTTGGGGAGGAAAAACACAACAGATGTGTGATGGTAGCTGTAGTGGGAAGACAGATTTGTCAGCATATACACCACTTCTTAGAGATTTCAAGACATAATTGGGAGAGACTGTGGAAGCCAGAGGTCCGCATAACCAGGTAAGTGCAGAACACTGAAGAGTTGTATGTCACTCTATCCCTATAATTCTAAGTGAGGCCTGAGGACACTCGTGTTGCATTTTATGTAAATGACCACAAGCCCTATCTCAGGACATTCTAGCAGCCTTGCTTTGGGGTCAAGAAACATTCCTCATAGCCGTAGCTCAAGTGCAACTTTTTTGTGATGTATTCACATACTTAATTTAAAAAGAATGCATTTTCTAGTTTATTATATTCAAAATTAATTGAAGATGCACTCATATGTCTTAATAATTTTTTTTCGATAGTTTAACTCAAGAGATTAACCTCAAGGGACAGTCCTCTGCAATCCAGTTTATATCCTCTTCTACTCCCATTTTATTGCTGCCATGCTTGTTTGTCACCCACCAGGAATGAAATCCCTGATACTAGACATATGCTGACCACTGAAAAGAGAGGAGAATCTGATGCTATAGAAAACTGCTTTACACTGGGGTTTGAAGAATCCACCCATAGTCGACGCAGTCCTCATTATTATAAATATACATGGGTGGGTAGTATCATAATCTTGGAAATTAGTACATATTCCTGAATGCTCAGGGACAAGAGATAAATAATGCATGTGCATATATAATATGTGTATGTACATAAATAATGCCTATCTGCTAGAATAAAGGTGTGGATCATAGCTTGTGGAAATGTTTAATAATTTAAGAGGCAAAACAACTTTTAGTTACATTAGAAAGAATATTTCTATCTTAACAATATATTATTTATATATTTATCTATTAACTGTGTGTTAACAACAGTCTGCTGATTAAAACCGACCAATGAAGCATAAAGAGTTTAATTCATATGAATCTGAAAATAATCTATTAAAAATAGCACATTATTTTGAGCTGTCACTTCTCGCACCCTTGAGTTAAATAAAATTATTACAGTTTTTACTATACTTTTGCACAATGCCCAGTTTCATTTTGAAGAGCAGTTCTACTTTCTATGGAAAGATGATGGAGATGTGGTAAAAGGTGAACTAGGTTACAACAGGATGTCCTAGCTTCCATTCTGGCTCTGCCATGTAAGAGCTATTTTTGAACTGGAATAGAGAGTCCTGCCCCTGGACTTCATCATTCTCACCTATTAAATGAGAGTTGCATGACCTCTAAGTTCCTGCTAGCTCTGTGAATCTCTGAGAATACTAGATTTTTCTCATCTTGCTCTTCCTTCTTTTACTCCTATATTAGCCAGGGTTCTCTAGATGGACAGAACTAATGGAATATATATGTGTGCATATATATGTATATATGTGTGTATATATATACTTAACACATAAGATACACATATATATGTGTGTGTATATATATATACATATATATATGTGTGTGTATACACACACACACACACACATATATTTCAGTGCATAGGCGGCCCCACAAAACAGAAAATTATTCAACCCCAAGTGCCCAAGTGTCAATCCTGCTGAGGCTGAGAAATTCTGATCTAGGAATTTCTATGCTGTGTGGAAATGGAAGGGCTGAGAAGCAGCTATGTTTTATATCTGGGTCACTGTGTGTAATACATAGACACAATTTGAACAAAAGCAGAGGTAATCATTAGAATATCAATCCAACTCCTCATTCCACCTCTGCCAAGAAATTTGCAGAAGTCCTGAAGAAGTCTTTGGATTTCCAGGATTCAAGCAATGGGTGAGCAGGGTTTAATAATTGTGTAATTACCTCAGGGAAAGAGCTACGTTGTTTGGGTGATTTCCACTCCACTGTAAACTCCTCTAATGCAATGCCTCACTAAACCTTTATGAAAACTCACCTTCAATCTCTGGCTCTAGTTTCCTTCTGTTTTACTCATATATATGGAATATATAGATATATATATAATAGATATATATATTCGGATAGCCAGTCTGAATTTCAAAACTGAAGAACTTGGAGTCCGATGTTCCAGGAGAAGAAGATTCCAGCAGGGGAGAAAGATGTAGGCTGGGAGGCTAGGCCAGTCTCTCTTTGCACACTTTTCTGCCTGTTTATATTCTAGCTGTGCTGGCAGTTGATTAGATTGTGCCTACCCAGATTAAGGGTGGGTCTGTCTTTCCCAGCCCACTGTCTCAAATGTTAACCTCCTTTGGCAACACCCTCACAGACACACCAAGGATCAATACTTTATATCCTTCAGTCTAATCAAGTTGACACTAAGTATTAACCATCACAACTCCCATTACTTCTATTCTTTTAAATCATTATATTATAAAGACACATACATATGTATGTTCATTCTAGCACTATTCACAATAGAAAATATATAGAGTCAACCTAAATGACCATCAATAATAGACTGGATAAAGAAAATATGGTACATACACACCATGGAATACTATGCAGCTATAAAAAGAATGAGATCATGTCCTTTGCAGAAGCATGGATGAAGCTGGAGGTCATCGTTCTTAGCAAACTAACACAGGAACAAAAAACCAAAAACTGTATGTTTTCTCTTGTAAGTGGGAGCTAAATGATGAGAACACATGGACACTTAGAGAGGAACAACACACACTGGGGCCTTTCAGAGGGCGAAGGGTGGGAGGAGGGAGAGGATCAGGAAAAATAGCTAATGGGTACTAGGCTTAATACCTGGGTGATGAAATAGTCCATACAACAACCCCCCATGACACACGATTACCTGTGTAACAAACCTGCACATGTACAGTGAACTTAAAATAAAAGTTAAAGGATTTTGTCAGCCTTGTTTATGTATTTTTTTTCTCCACTTTTATTTTACTTAATTCATAGCGGAAAAGGTCATATAGAGTTCTCTGCCTTCAGCCCTGTATTAATCTCACGCTGATTATTGAGGTGCAGTTCACACTGTTAAAGAGAAGAGGGTTTGAACTCAAGTAAACTTGGGTTTGAATCCTGGCTTCCCTATTTACTAGCTGTGTGACTTTGGGCATGTCACTTAAACTTCTTATTCACTGGGAGAATAGGGTTAAGAATGTCTTCTTCTTATATTTGCTGTGAGAATGCCTGATCTTCCTACTTATGCCAATATATCCATTTTTTTTCCTAGTGAGCCTCTTGACTTCAAACTATCCTCATTCAGTCAAAAAATATTTGTTGAGTGCTTCCTGCATGCAAGCACACTTCTAGATGCTTGGTTAAATAGAGAGCCCTGACCTTGTGGAGCTTATGTGCTAGAGACAAACAATAAACAACACATAATAAAGAAAATGCTATGGTATTTTAGAAGGTAATAATTGCTGTGAAAAATAGAAAAAAGAATAAGGAGAATCAGAAATGTCAGAGGAGAAAGAAGCTTGTAATTCTAACTTGAAAGAGTAGGCAAGATTAAGAAGAGGTGAGGGATTTAGTGAAATGCATATCTGAGGGAAGAGTATCCCAGCCATAATGAATGCTTAGAGCAAAATCCTAGATCATATAGACCTCATGGGGCATTGTCAGAGCTTTGTTTTTACTCTGAATGAAATAAAGAAACTTTGAAGAGTTTTTAACTCAGTAACCAGAATTAACTTTTTTTTTTAAATCACTCTAGCAGCTGTGAAGATTCTCAACCTTAGCCTTATTGACATTTTGCATCAAACTTCTGCTTGGGCAATTTCTTGTGTATTGTGTATTGTTTATAGCATCCTTAACCACACCTACTAGATGCCTGTAGTACTACCTCCCCCAGTTGTGACAATAAAAATAGATAATATCCAGGTAATACCTAATGTCCCTTGGTCAGCAGCAGGGGGTGGGGAGCATTTCCTCAGTTGAAAACTACTTGCATAGACTATTGAGGGGCAGGAGTAGAAATAGGAAAATCTTTTAGGAGGGCACTGCTATAATCCTGGCTACAGATCATGGTGGCTTAGACTAGGGTGGTAGCAGAAGATGTTGTGAGTAATGCTTTGAATCTGGAGAGATTTTGAAGGTAGAGAAAAATGGAATTCCTGATAGATTCAATATAGAGTGTGAGAAAAAGACAGGAGTCAAGAATGACTCAAAAGTTTTGGCCTGAGCAAATGGAAGGGTGGAATTGCCATTAATAGAGACACGTAATGCTATTGGAGGAGTAGGTTTAGGGAGCCCAGCAAAGAAACCCAGGAGTTTAGTGTGGGACAGGTTGAGTTTGGGACAATTAAGTAGACATTCAAATAAGGATGTGTGAGAAACAAACTCATCCATCCAAACCCAAAGAATGGACTTAGAGACCCAGAGAACAGTGAAAGTGAGACTTTTAATGATGGTCTTGCAAGATCGGGTGTCTGATAGGCAGGCACACCCAGCACAGTTTTAACAAGCAATTTATCCCCTAGTGCACAGGTCCTTTCCCTGGTTCCTTATAGGCTGAGTACCATGGGGTCACAATCTTCCCGGGCGATGCCTATTGATTGCTGGGTAGGGGCTGTAGGTGTTCTTTTTTAGGGTTGTCTTATTGCATTTTGTTGCAGCCCACAATGCATTGCAATCCTAGTTTGCTGAGGGGCTCTTCAAATATTTGACTTATGACCTAAGCATCTGGACAGGCTGATAAGAAGAGACAAAGTAAGCTATTTGGCAGGCTAGTAAACTTTCATTTTAGACTAAACTTCTTTGGTTTGGGTGAAGGCAACTAAGTGGAGGCAGGGGAAGGGTGAGGAAGGGAGAGGCTAACAAGCAGGCATCCTCTACCCAGGCAGGGGTTTAGTGTATCCTGTTTCTTCTGTAGTTTGCTGACCTAAGTTGATTTGAGGCACTTTGTCTTGGAAATGTACCACTCTATACATTATTTCCCTCAGATGTCAGATAGATGAGTAGACACACATACCTGTAGTCTGGAAAAGAGTTCTTGTCTAAAAATGTTACAAGTAGAAGTCATTGGCAACAAATTATCTTTAAAGTCATGCAACTGGGTGGGATCACCAAGGGAGCAAGTAAAAGTAGAGAAAGAAAAAAAAAAAAGACCAAGGACTGAACTCTTGAGCACTGAAATATTGAGAGGTAAGGAGACTAGAAGAAACTAACAAAAGGAAGTTGACAAGGAGCACTAATAGGAGAAAAAACCAGAAAGTTGATGATCTGGAAGCTAAGTGAAGAAAATATGTCAAGAAATGATTAACAGTGTTAATTGTTACTGATAGTTCAAAGAAGATGAGGCCTGAGAATTGACTAATGGGCTTAGCAAAAGAAAGATGTCGGTGAACTTATCAAGAGAATTTTGATATGGTAGAGGCAACAGCTTGATTAAAATGAGCTTAAGAAATGACATTACTCTGAAACATCAAGTATAGACAACTCTTTGCTGCAAAGGGAAGCAAGGAAATGGGGTTACAATTGGTGGGTGAGACAATGTTTTTGTTTTTGGTCTTAATATGGAAGAAATAAGAAGACATTTGCATCCTGATTAGAATTTTCTAGTACAAAGGGAAATTTTGATGTTGTAGGAGTGAGAGGAGACAACTTCTTCAGTAATGCCCTTGAACAAGTGAGAGGAGGTAGGACTTGATCTACGCAAGTGGATAAATTTCTTTTAGGTAAGATCATGGAGAGAGTTTATATTTAACAACAGGCAGCAAGGCAGATATTTGCCTGCATATGCTGATAAGTAGGTTGATGTGATGACAGATGTCTAAAAATTCTCTTCTTGTTGCTTCAGTTTTCTCAGTAAAGCTGGAAGCAAGGTCATCAACTGAAAGTGGGCATAAGGAAGATGTATTGGAAATTTGAGCAAAAAAGGTGTTCTCTGTTGGAGCACAGCGAGAGTAAATGGACTAGGTATTGATAGCTTGATTTCCTGACAGTGGTCACAAAGTTAAGGTCAGACCAGGTAAACATGGTTGTGCGGTGCTTTTGTTTTTTTCCGGCCACATTAAGTAGCAGAAGTTCAGGCACAGAATACATGGAGAGTGGGATTAAGAGTTGTGGCTCCAACAAAGTGAGAAATGAAAAGGTTGTTGAGGGCATATGCAATAGAATGGTTATAATAACTAGCTATAGATTTAAGCTGTATACGGGAAAAGAATAAGAATATTACATGAGTGAATTCCAGTGAGAAAGTGGTAGGGTTATTAATTGTGGTAATGATAAAAGATGATTGGATTTGGATTGTCAATGGGAGCAGATGGGACAAATGGGATTAGAATGAATAAAATTGGAAAGACTGAAGTTATTGGTGGTGGCAAAGCCCAGGCAATGTCCATGGGAGGGTGTGGCTAAGGTTAGGGAGAACAAGATTATTAGAGGAGAAAAGCCAAGGATCTGAGAGGTCATTGCCATTTATTAGATGTATAACCTCAGAAAAGTTGAGGACTAGAATAAATGCTGAAAAGGACTTCAATAAATTAACCTCAATCATTCCAAACCTTTATTTTATAATTTACAAGGTGAAGATGTTAACTTCTCCCTTTCTACTTTAAAGGACAAGTGGCTCAATAAATCAGGAAGTGCCTTGGAAACAATGCACCAGTGTGAAAACATGAATGTTACGTTGCATTTGCTTCTGTGCACGCCTACAGGGTATGGGGCAGGTATTTATTGAAGGGCTGAAAATTTCAGATTGTACAAGATTAACAATACAGAGCTATTTTAGTTTCCTAAACTGACATGATCAAACAAAATTAGTAGATTGTTTCATTTACACTGGCTAGAGATAAATCTGTAATTGCTTACTGATTTTGTCTGCTCTGTTGCCTTTCCAGTACAACTTTTACACTTTCTCCAAACATATGAGTTAAATCATTTTAGTTCTCTTACCTTAATATTCCAATTTTTTACATGGTAACATCTATATTTCTGTGCCTGATGTTCAGTAGCCTCCAAGATGTGATGTAATTTTGCCTTTCCACCTTTATATCCTGCTCATCTACTGTGCAGCCTGCGCCTCTCCAAAATTCCAGAATAAAGTATGGCCTTCCTGCTCCTGTTCCTTTGTTCATGCTCTTTCCTCAGAACTGTGGTATTATTCCTCATAATAGAATCATCCAGTAATGATTCTATTGGTAACATTATTTGATCTCACATGCCATATAGTCAGTATAGCCTTTTGCCAAAGTTTATATAAACTTATATATATAACTTATTAAATAATTTTAATTGCTTATATATATGGCCCACTGGACTGTTAGCTCCTTTGGGGCAGGGATTATGTGTTATTTATCTTAGCAGAAATGAACAATACATTTTATCCTTATGAGCACTTATTGTGGTTTTTATTATGCTCAGTAAATATTTGTTGACTGAATAAATGAGTAGAAGAATGATTGAAGGCCCCCTATGCACAGGGCACCACGCTGAATTCTGTGTTGAATATTAAAATTAAAAATATGTGCTCAATAAAACTTGATTCATTTAAGTGTTCCTATTTCAAAGAGTTTCCCTGCTGAACTGGAAACTGCCTGCAGAGTAAGAGCAAATGGAGTTTGACATATTAACTTAGGAAAACAAGGCAGCTGTGGAGGAATGGAAAGAGAACTAGACCAAGAGCAGGAGCTCAGATTTCCAGGATCAGCTTGTATGATGGCTTTATGACTTCAGCCACCTTGAAGCATCTCTGAACATCAATCAGTGTCCTCATCTGTAAAATGAGGTATTTGATTATGCGATCTCTAAGGTCCTTTCCAGTGCTAACACTTCATGATTCTAAGATGTTATGAAATCATCTGAGTCACTGTCAAACTCAAAATCAAGCTTTGTCAAGGAGAGCCATTTGTGAATTGCAGGATGGCCAATTATCTTGACTGGACAATATAACTGTTCACAAGAGAGAACAACAAATTAGAATTCTTTTTTTTCTTGTCCAAGGCAAGATGATTGGTTCTGCAAATCATGCACTGTTCTTAGCTCAAAAACCCAGACAAGTTTTATGTCCCTGCTCTGTTTTAGAGGGCATGAATAAATGCACATCTTCTTCAATATAGATGGAAAATGTGACATACTTTAGGTTGAGCTCCAACCAATATGCAGAGAATCACTTCCATAATCATGAGAAAACAAGGAAAAAAAATCCTGCAGAACTTCAACCAAATTGGAATTGATATTTGTTGCTGAGCCTGGGGACTTGTCTCTTGGCAGAAGTCGATTTTTCCCATTTGGTTGCAAAAGTCTAATGACATGAAACAACAGCTGGCCTTGTAATTCCTAATAGACTGCATCTGCTCCTGATATTTGAGAGTGACCATGACAGCATTCCCAATAGGGATCTCACCAAGCCTCAGAAGATACCCTTGTCCTTTTTGAAAATCATATATGTCCTTGTGCATACATGCCTATGACTGAAGAATCTTGGATTAACAGGGGAGACACACAGGGAAAATAAGAGTAAGCTTTTATTTGCTCAGGGCAAAAACTTAATGTCTCATAATTCAATGTGTTAGTCCATGACTGATTGCTGTTTTTTCCATTGCTGCAGAAGAAGCAACATGGCATAATGGAAAAACCCCGGGTTTTGAGGCAGGTGGTTCTGGGCTTAACTAGTAGTGCCTCAATTTACTAGCTAAGTGGCTTTATGGAAGTTACTTAATATCTTTCAGTCTATTTATTCCTCTGTAAAATAACACATTTCTTTTGTAGAGTTGTGAATAGGTAGATTTTACAGTGGGTAAAACACGTATATACTTTATATATACTAGATTCCTTGTTTGATTATAAAATTTCTATGCTGTGATAATGCTAGGGAGGATTCTATCTTAAACTACTTAAAGTGTTTTTTTTTTTTTTTTAAGTTGGGGATGCAATTCTCAGTCATATATACAGAAATGCTAAGCAGCATTGTTCTCAAATAAGTATCAACTACAGTGGTTATCTGGTCCCTCTTAGGAAGAAAACTCAGTAGGGCTAGCTTCATGGGCATGCTTCCTAAGCAGTCACAAAGGACCCTATGCTTAGAAGGGCTCCATTTTTGGTTTAATGCTCTGCTGTTGACATGTTGAAATTCATAATAATTTTTGAATAAAGGCCCCACATTTTCATTTTGCACTGGGCCCTGCAAATTATACAGTTGGTCCTGAGACTTAGGAAGGAAATTCTCTGCTACATGCATGCTTCCTCAAATTTATAAGAAAAAAGATGTACATATATGAAGGCATATTCTACCTTTTTTTTTTTTTTTTTTTTTTGACGGAGCCTCACTCTGTCACCAAGGCTGGAGTGCAGTGGTGCCACCACGGCTCACTGCAAGCTCTGCCTCCCAGCTTCAGGCAATTCTCCTGCCTCAGCCTCCTGAGCAGGTGGGATTACAGGCACATGCCACTAGGCCAGGCTAATTTTGTATTTTTAGTAGAGGTGGAGTTTCACCATGTTGGCCAGGCTGGTCTCGAACTCCTGACCTCAGGTGATTCACTCCCCTCAATCTCCCAAAGTGCTGGGAGTACAGGTGTGAGCCACCGCACCTGGCCAGCATGCTCTATCTTAAAAATACGCATTAGGCCTGGTGCAGTGGCTCATACTTGTACTCCCAGCACTTTGGGAGGCCAAGGTGGGAGGGTCACTTGAGGCCAGGAGTTTCAGACCAGCCTGGGCAATGTAGCAAGACCCCATCTCTACAAAAATAAAAAATAAAAATAAATTAACTGGGTGTAGTGGTGTGCACATTAGTCCCAGCTACTCAAGAGACTGAAGCAAGAGATTATTTGAGCCTAGGAGTCCAAGCCTGCGGTGAGCTTTGATCATGCCACTGCACTCTAGCCTAGGAGACAGAGTGAGACCCTGTATTTAAAAAAATTAAAAAAAAAAAAAAGGTATTAGCATTTATGCTTTTGATTTCAAAGGATAAAGTTAATTCTGAGTTGGTTTTGGAGCATCTAAATGAAATGGGTTACACATTTATACACGTAAGCATATTAAAGATTGGAAGTTGAACCAAAGGGTAACAAGAGAATTCTTGCTCTCCAACCAAGACAGCCAAGTAGCAGTGAAGCATCGTGTTTAATAGTATTCTGCAGCTAGACTACTTGGGTTCAAATCCCAGCTTTGCTTACTAGCTGTGTAACTTCGGGGAAGTTACTAAATCTAGCTATGCCTCAGTTTGTGATTTCATTGGGTAATTGTGAGGATTCTATAACTTCCTACATATAAAGCTCCAAGACCACTAATTGACACAGTCAGTGTTCAATAAGTACAATCTATTATTATCATCTATAGAGTAGAATCTAGCAGAGTTTCAGTTTCATTTGGAAAGATATAGTTGCTACTTTAAGGGATTTAAAAATCTTTCAGTCTAAAATAATAAAGATAATTTTATTGACATTGTGAGTCTTACAAGTCTTAGAATCATACTTATCTGAGAATGTTTACACTTTTAAAAATTTTTTGATGAGAATTATCAGTAGAAAAGCAACTGAGAATAAACACGTAAGTGTAAATCAATCGTTTGTATTTGTATGCGTATATTACTTTATTCATTTAACAGTTATTCATCGAGTGCTTGTTACATGCTGGGTTCTGTGTTAGCTGCTACGGATAAGTCAGTGAAGGCATTTATTTTATCAAATAGCTCATCATGTAGTAGAGATTACAGACCTGTAATCAAGTTACAATTACAGTATGAAAAAGTCTATGAAGGAATAAGTACCAGGTATAATGAAATCAAAGGGAATGCCCCTAACTCATTTGTGAGGCAGGAGGCAATCAGGGAGGGCTTCAAAGAGGAAGGAATATTTAAGATGAGCCCTAAAAGGTCATCCAGAGTTAATTATGTGAAAAGGGAGGAGCAGTACAGACAAGTCCTAGGGTTGTTGCACAAGGTTCAGCATGACTGGAATGTAGAGTGTGAGGTGAAAAAGTAATGACATTAAAGACTGAATTCACAGAGAGGTGCTAAATTATTGACTTTGTATGCAGTGTAAGGAGTACAGAACTTATCTTGAGGTCATACCAAATCATTAAATTTTTAAGGAGTTGAAACCCATGATTAAGTTAGAGTTTAGAAAATTTACTCTGACTGCACTATAAGCAACTGATTGGATGGGGGAAATTATTGTAGGCAGGAAGATAGAAGGCTGTGAACTAATTTAGGTGAGAGATGATAAAGACTTGCTAAGGTAGTGATAATAGTAATTGTAATACATTGATGAAGTCATAGGCACCAAGGAGGTAGAATCATCTGGACATTGAGGAAGAGGGAGGAGGAAGTAGCAGAAATACTCACCAGATTTCAGGTTTGGATAATTGTGTGTGATTTAAGAGGTGGCATTTAAGAGGAGGAGTAGGATTTGCAAGAGTGAAGGCTTAAATTGTAATGAATTTAGTTTGGGACATGATGAGTTTGAATAGCTTTGGAAAATAAATAGAAATATTCACTAGGCAGGTACCTATATAGTTTGAGTTTGGGCAAGAGTTATTGGTTTAGAAAAATATTTTGAGAATCATTAGCATAGAGATGAAAAATGAAGTTATGAAAAGAAGAAAGTATGTTTAGAGTGATAAGAAGTCAGGATTGGGACAGGATCCTGAATCAGACAGAGGCAAATAAAAGAAAAATAATGCACAAAGACCAAGAAGTAAGCAAAAAGATAGAGGGAAAACCATAAAATCTTTAGATATCAAAGAATCTAAAGAAAAATAAAGTGCTTCAAGAAATGGGAAATAACTAAAAATATCTAAATGTACAGACAATTTGATAAGGTAAGGATCGAGTCATTGCCTGTTGAAGTCTGCAACAAGGGCATAGCTGATCTAGCTAAGAACCCTGTAGTTAAGTAGGAAACCACCTTTCATGCCATTATAGTATAAATGGGAAATGAGAAAGACAGGAGGGGTTCCTGTAGATAATAGTGGCTGCCAAAATTTAACCTATCTACACATTCTACTAAGAACAATGGAAATAAAAAATAAATAAAATCACTCACATAATAAGAAAATAGAGAAGATGTAAAATCCGATTAACATGTAATTGGAGAAATAATCACCCAAGATTAGTAGAGTAGGCTCCAGAACTCACAGTGGAGCTGAGAGTCAGTCAAGGCCTCGGAAGAAGCAAAGAAAACTTAGTGGGGTCCTTGCAGTGGTAGAACACAGTTAACATCAATTAAGCGCTGTTTCATAAGGCACGGGACCCACTCTGAGTAGGAAATACTAAAAACGAAAAAGAAGATGTGGTGTATGCAAGTATTGGATACTTGGGAGTCAAAAGAAAAGAACTTGGAAAGCATGCAGGAACAGGCTTTGGAAGACAGGAAAATATTTTAGAAGCTAGACATTTATTTGGAGGCTGGATGGTGAAGGTAAAGCAGAAGGAGTGTAAAGCTAAGGTTTTTCATGGCATCAACCTGTTACTTATTTTTTGTCTAGTCTGTTCTTTGTTGTCTTTTTCTGTATTCTTTGGAACTATTTTAATGATTTTATTTCCTCTTTTTTATTGGCTTGTTAGCTGTAACTTTGTGGGTTTCTTTAAATTTTAGTAATTGCTTTAAGGTTTATAGTATACATCTTTAACTTAATCACAGTCAACCTTCATGTGATAGATCACTTCACATATACTGTAGCAACTTTAAACATGTATATGTCTCTTTCTCCCATCTTGACATTATTGTAACATATTTTACTTTAATAGATCTTATAAACTCTACATTAACTCTATTAACAACTATATATAACTGCATTGCTATTATTTTATTTATAATTTGTTTAATATCAATTTTTTATTTTATTTCTTTGTTTCTTTAACACAGAGTCTCCCTCTGGCGCCAGGCGGGAGTGTAGTGACACCATCTCGGCTCACTGTAGTCTTGACCTCCTAGGCTCAAGCGATCCTCTCACCTCAGCTTTCTGAGTAGCTGGGACTACAGGCATGCACCACCACATCCAGTTAATTTTGTTTATTTTTTGTGGAGATGAGGTCTCACTGTGTTGCCTAGGCTGGTCTTGAACTCCTGGGCTCAAGAGATCCTCCTGTGTCAACCCCCTAAATTGCTGGGATTACAGACGTGAGCCATTGAACACAGCCTAAAATTATATTTTAGAGACATTTAAATAATAATAAGAGATTCTTATAGATTTATCCAACAGCTACCATTTCCAGGGCTCTTTATTCCTTTGTCTAGGTATGTGTTTCCATCTGGTGTAGTTTATTTCCACTTGAAGAAACTTCTTTAACATTTTTGTAGTATGGGTCTGCTGGAGAGTGCTTTTAGCTTTTGTATGCCTGAGAATCTCTTTTTGAAGAAATATCCTTCATTTCTGAATGACAATTTCAGTAGCTATAGAATTCTAGATTAACAATTGTTTTCCTTCAGCACTTTAAAGATGTTGTTCTGCTGTCTTCTCACTTGCAGTTTCTGATAAAAAATCTTTAACCATCCTTAACTTTGTTCCTATATTTGTAATGTATCATTGTTCTTTAGATACATTTACACTTTTCTTTTCATTACTGTTTTTGAGAAATTGGATTATAATAGGATTGGTGTAATTTTCATCATGACTCTTGTCCTACGTTTTGTTTTGGTTTTTGAGATTCTAGGATTTGTAGATCTATAGCCTTCATCAATATAAAAAAATGGTCATTATTTTTTCAATTACTCTCTCTGTGACCCATTCTTTTATTGGGATTCCACTTATACATATATAAGGCCATTAAAAGTTATCCCTCAGTATGCTAATGACCTTTTACTTTTTAAAATTATTTTTTCTTCTGTATTTTAAAGAGTTTCTATTGTCTTCAGTTTTACTACTTTTTCGTTTGTAGGGTCTAATCTGCCATTAATCCCTTCTAGTGTGTTTTCATCTCAGACAGCAAAGTTTTAATTTCTAAAAGTTTGATTTTTGTCTATATTATGCCTTCCATAACTCTATTTAACTTTTTGGATATATGGAATTCAGTTGACAATGTCCTTTCTTGATAATTTTATGATAATATCTATGTTTATTCTGGGTCATTTTGTTTGCTTGAAGTTTCTTTTCATTAGAATTTATATTGCTTTTATGTTTGACATTTTGTTGTTGTTGTGTAGATTTCAGACATTGTGAATTTTAATCCGTTGGGTGCTGGACATTTTTATATTTCTATACGTAGTCGAAGTTTATTCATGGATAAAGTTAAGATATGTGGAAAGAGTTTGAGATAGTTTGAGATTTATGGTTTTGCTTCATTTTGTTTTGGATTGTTTTTCTCAGATGAGACTGGAGACACGCTCAGTCTTGGGTGAATTACTCTCCACTACTGAGAGGAGTTCTTTCTGAGTATCCTGTTCAGTGACCCATGAATTTTGAGGTTTTCCAGTCTGCCTGGTAAGCATGGGCACTACTTCCTGCCCAATACATGTAGCAGTCTTTATTTATTTATTTATTTATGTTGTCTCATTAAACTTTTTTAATGGGTCTCAAAATTCTTTGGCAAATTTTGGTCAAGTTGTTTCCATTAAAAGTACTGATTTTAAAACTAATAACTTAAAACTGTCACATGCATAAAAGTAAACCAAAGTGGTCAACAAGACATTCTCCTTTCCTTCTGAAGGTTTTATGATGCATTGTTATCATTAACCAGTCTTTTACTACTAAACTTAAATGGTCAATTGAAACAAACAGTTCTGAGACCATTCTTCCACCACTGACTAAGAGTGGGGTGGGAGGTATTAGGGATAATATTCATTTAGCCTTCTGAGCTTTCTGGGCAGACTTGGTGACCTTGCCATCTCTAGCAGCCTTCTTGTCCACTGCTTTCATGACACCCAGCACAACTGTCTGTCTCATATCACGAACAGCAAAGGGACCCAAAGGTGGATATACATGGGCTTGCCAGGAACCATATCAACAATGGCAGCATCACCAGACTTCAAGAATTTAGGGCTATCTTCCAACTTATTACCAGAATGACGATCAATCTTTTCCTTCGGCTTAGCAAACTTGCATGCATTGTGAGCTGTGTGGCAATCCAATACAGGGACATAGCCAGTGCTTATGTGGCCTAGATGGTTCAGGATAATCACCTATGCAGTGAAGCCAGCTGTTTCCATTGGTGGGTCATTTTTGCTGTCACCAGCAACGTTGCCACGTCTTTAATCCTTTGGGTAGATCTTCCCCAGCCTCACGTAGTTATCCTACATACATTCGCTTAGCTGTATACATGACAGAAAACCTCTGTTTTTAGAGTTTCCCTTCTATACAGTCCTTTCCTCTCTAGTAATCTGGCCTAAAACCCTAGCTGCCTTATTCTCTCTGGATTTTTCATTTTCTCCTCAACTCAGGGAACCCACTGGACCCTGCTTGGGCTCCCACTTCCTGAATGGGGGTCTGGAAGCTCTCTTAAACGCATAAGTTTGATAATCATGTGACTCACCTTACTTGTTTTCCATCTCTTGGGGAACTCTGTCCTTTGTTGTCTCATATTCAGTGTCTTGAAAATTGTTTCATACAGATGGTTCAATATATTTTTTGGTTATTAGTCCTCTTTGGCCAAAAAGAGAAGTCTAAAACTCACAATTTTCTTTAAAATATATTCCTTAGCCCTGTTCACTTAAGATGCCTAAAAAAAATCTTCCTGGTGACAATAAACAACATAGTGTCCAGATTTTTGCTTTTACTCTAATTTCCACTAAAAAATCAGGGTGTTTTGGTAAAATGATTGATGCTGCGTTATGATTTGGAAAACGACAAGGTTATCCTGAATTTTTCTGTGTCAGAAAGCAAGAGTTCAAAGACTATAGGGATGTTTCTAGTCAAAGGCGGTTCCACAGGACAAATCATTGGAGGTGGTAATTATATAAAAATATTGTTGTGTAAATTGGTAAATAAATGAAAATGATGTTTACTCAATTTTAGAAGAGAAACTGTAGTTTTGTTCTAGTTGATAAAATTTTTTTCTCTTATAGAAAAATGCCAACTAGTAAACATAAAAGCATTATAGTATTGGGAGAAATATTCACTGTCTTGCAACTCCATAATAAAATTATTGATTGTGGTAATGACTATCAAATGTACTAAAACCATTAGATAAAATGTTACTTAAGAATGATACATTAACATGGAGCCAGACAGTTTACTGTCTTATTGTAAAATTAGCGAAAATAACAGTGGAAAGAGCTGACTCTTAACATCTCAATCAAGTGCTCAAACTTGGCATCACCAATAATAAGACAATCTGGATTTCATGTGCCACCTGATGTAATACAATATGAAGTGCCCAGTATTCTTCTTAAGATATTCTTATTAAACATGTTTAATCTGAAGCTAATTATTCATTTAAATTTCCAGTTCACAGGAATATGGGAGATAAAAGAAAAAAAATGGCATCTAGATGGAAACAATCAGTCAAGCAAATTCAGATTTTAGAAGTTCCACAAGATGACTGATCCAATCTCTTCAAAAATTCAATATTATTCAAAAGAAAAAAAGGTATTGGGGCTCTTCTCAATTAAGAGGGACTAAAAAGATATAATGACCAAATACAATAGGTAAACCTTAATTGGATTTTTTTGTTTAGGAAAAAATCCAAGTAAGATATTTTGTGGACTATTGGGGTTATTTAAAAATGGACTAGTATTATGGTTTATTAGGGATTTATATTTAATTTTCTTTAGGGCAATAATATGGTTATATAATAAAATGCTCTTATTTTAAGAAATGCGCAAATGTCTTTATTTTTAGGAGTGTCATGATGTCTGCAAATTACTTTGAAATGGCCAAATGTTAATAGTTTTTTGATCTAGATCTTTGACTTTGAATATATTTTATTATTGTTTCACTCTTGTCTGTTCATTTAAAATGTTTCATAATACAATGTTTAATGGGGAGAGAACATATTATACTAAACATTTTAGTACCTAGAAAATTGCCTTAAGGAATTAATGACAAATGGTGGCAAAAATTTTTATCATCAGAATGTTCCTGATGAAATAACTTAAGTATATGACAATTAGAAATGCAGATAAATTAGCTCTATGTTCTCAAAATAAAAATATTAATCCCAACAGGACTTTTTGGCAGATTGGTTCTAGAATTTATGTAGAGCAGCAAAAGACAAAGAATAGGCAATTTATTTCTCAAAAGGAAGAAAGAGAGAAAAAAACTTTATTGTAAAGATTATAAAACTATTTTAAAGTTAAAAAGGTATAGCGTAGGAATGAATTGTTAACTGATTGAACAAAATAGAAAGCTCACAAAACAGAGTACACATAAGTGGAATTTTGATATATGATGTAGGCAGCATAACAAATTACTGGAGAAAGAAGAAACTATTTAGCAAATGAACTGGAACAATTATAATCCATATGGGAGAAAAATAATTTGGAGCCCTACCTCAAACCATACACAAGAATCGATTCCAGATAGATTGAGAACCCAAATGTTGAAAAATGTTGTGAAGGAAAGAAAGAAGGTGAAGCCAGAAGAAAACATTAGTTTGGGATATTTGTTTTTGTTTTTTAAAATAGGAGAAACTTATAAAGATTCTGAGAAGTATCGAGTAGAAAAGGAAATATAGAAAAGAGGAGGAAGAGAACCCCTAAAAAGCATATGGCAATTGGACAAATAGTAAAGTGCTGCCATAGAGCAAATATTTAGTAATTATTAAATTAATGGATTAACAAAGAAAGAAAGAATTCACTTAGGTAGAATGTGCAGAAATTGATTCAGATCAGTAGTTTTTTTGTTTTGTTTTGTTTTCTGACAAGTATGAATGTGGAATCAGCAGATGTAGCTACTGATAACCTTGCTTGGATTTGTGACTTTTTATGTCAGGTTTTAGAAACAGGCTGTAAACCAGTGGAAAATAACCCACTGTGGCTAAAAAATTAAACATAAACTTTCCAGACTCATTGGAAACAGTGTGTGGATACAAAAAAATATGTACTGTAACCAGAGAAAAAGAAGGCTACTTAAGAGATAACTCTCCAATGAGTATCTTTTGTTTCTTTGTTTATTGTTGATGTTGCTGTTATTGTTTTTCTAAACCTTGGCACCAGTATGCTATCTTGAGGGAGAGTATTCTCAGGAGATCTAAAAGGGCATGTGTACTATTCAAAAATAGCAAAGATATGGAATCGACCAAAGTGTTCATCAGTAGATGGACGGATAAAGAAAATGTGGTTGGTTAGCCACATGCAGAAGATTGAAACTGGGCCCCTTCTTTATACCACATACCAAAAAATCAACTGAAGATGAGTTAAATACTTAAATGTAAAACTTAAACTATAAAGACCCTGGAAGATAATCTAGGAAATATCATTCTGAACACAGGATCTGGCAAAGATTTTATAACAAAGACACCAAAAGCAACTGCAACAAAAATGAAAATTGACAAACGGGACCTACTTTAACTAAAAAGCTTCTACACAGCAAAATAAACTATCAACAGAGTAAACAGACAACCTACAGAATGGGAGAAAATATTCACAAAGTATGAATCCTACAGAGATCTAATATCCAGCATCTATAAGGAACTTAAACAAATCAACAAGCAAAAAACAAACAACCAGATTAAAAAGTGGGCAAAGGACATGAACAGATACTTTTCAAAAGGAGACATATACACGGCCAATGAGCATTTGAAAAAATGTTCAACATCACTAATCATTAGATAAATGCAAATTAAAACCACAATAGGATACCATCTCACACCAGTCGGAATGGCTACTATTAAAGAGTCAAAAATAACAGATGCTGGTGAGGTTGTAGAGAAAAGGGAACACTTATACACTGCTGGTGGGAAGGTAAATTAGTTCAGCCACTGTGGAAAGCAGTGTAGCAATTCTTCCAAGACCTTAAAACAGAACTACCACTTGACATAGCAAGCCCATTATTGGGTATATACCCGAAAGAAAATAAATCATTCTACCATAAAGACACACACACACATATGTTTATTATAGCACTATTCACAATAGTAAAGAAACAGAATCAATCTAAATGTCCATCAATGGTAGACTGGATAAAGAAAATGTGGTACATATACACCATTGAAAACTATGCAGCCGTAAAAAAAATTGAGATCATGGCCTTTGCAGTGACATAGATGGAGCTGGAGACCATTATCCTAAGCAAATTCATGCAGGGACAGAAACCCAAATACCACATGTTCTCACTTATAAGTGGGAGCTAAACGAGAACATGCGGACACAAATAAGGGAAACAACAGACACCAAAGTCTACATGAGTTGGAGTGTGGGAGGAGGCAGAGAATCAGAAAACAAAGATTATGTCCTTTGCAGTAATATCAATGGAGCTGGTGGCCATTATCCTAAGCAAACTCATGCAGAAACAGAGACCCAAATACCGCATGTTCTCACTTTAAGTGGGAGCTAAACGAGAACATGTGGACACAAAGAAGGGAAACAGCAGACACCAGGCCTCCATGAAGATGGAGGGTGGGAGGAGGGAGAGAATCAGATAACTACACATCGGGTACTATGCTTATTACTTAGGCGATGAAATTATCTGTATGCCAAATCTCCATGATACAGTTTACCTATACAAAAACCTGCACATGTACCCCTTAATCTAAAATAAAAGCTTTTTAAAAATGGTTGAAAAGGTAAAGTTTATGCTTGCATATTTTACCAATGAATTTTTTAAATAAAAAATAATAAAATTTTACCTTAAAAAAAGAAAATGTGGGCCGGGCGCGGTGGCTCAAGCCTGTAATCCCAGCACTTTGAGAGGCCGAGACGGGTGGATCACGAGGTCAGGAGATCGAGACCATCCTGGCTAACACGGTGAAACCCCGTCTCTACTAAAAATACAAAAAACTAGCCGG
>NW_016804458.1:129281-141938 GCF_001698545.2 Rhinopithecus bieti | reverse complement strand
GTGGTCCCAGCTACTCGGGAGGCTGAGGCAGGAGAATGGTGTAAACCCGGGAGGCGGAGCTTGCAGTGAGCTGAGATCCGGCCACTGCACTCCAGCCTGGGAGACAGAGCCAGAAAAAAAAAAAAAGCTCAAAAAAAAAAAAAAAACAAAAAGAAAATGTGGTATGTGGTATATATACACAATGGAATCCCATCTGGCCATATTTGCAGCAACATGGATGGAACTGGAGGTCATTATGTTAAGTGCAATAAGCCAGGCACAGAAAGACAAACATCACATTTGTCTTGTAAATATCTCATTCCTATGTGGGAGCTAAAATGTGGATCTCATGGAGGTAGAGATAATTACCAGAGGCTGGGAACAATGTGTGTGGGTTAGGAGGGGATAAAAGAAGTAGGAAGGTGAGAAATTAGAGTAGCTGCAGACATCAAAAAAGCAGGAAGAGATGGTTAATTTTTCTAGCATTCTGGCCCCTAAATGCAATGTTCAGGAGTTTTTGCCTTTAGTCAATGTGTTCTATACCCAAGTTTCAGAAAGTTTATATCTGAATAGCCAAATTTAGATTTTTTGCTCATTCTTCAGATAGAGGAGCACAGAGCATATTGATTCATGGTTCAATCAACCTGTGAATGAGTAATGTTAGGAAGAGGATGGAGAGCTGTTGCCATATGAAAAAACAACAAATGTGTATATGCTCCAGACCCTTGCCGATCTTAATATCCACAAATTTATTCCTATTTATTAACCCTCAACAAGGGTTTAACCTAACATAATGTTAGTATTCCACAAACAATGAAAATATGTTCATCTTCTCTCTAAAGGTGGATAACTCCAAACTGCATCCACCTCGAGAATTTCTGAGTAGCAAGTGTTTATCCATGAACTCTGCTCTCAACCTGTCTCAGGAGTCTGCAGCGTATGGATTAAGCAAGATCATGCAACAAAATATCACCATGGTTTTCTGTTACAGGGGAGCACATTTGCATTAATACTGATCTTCTCATGTCCCAGAGATCCCCGAGGGACATATATGGAAAGTGAGAGCAAGAGTGGTCATGTGCTTTACCCAAAGCAACCAGTGACTAAGTAGTCAAGCCAAGATGTAATACCAGATTTGTTCACTTCTAAAGCTCTCTCTTTCCTTTCCATCCTGGAAAGGTTAGAACAACAAAAAGTAAATGTCCTCCTTGCAGAATTTTAAGAGAAATAAAAAATTTAAGGTGTGAAAATAGAACTCTGAGGAGAGTTTTAGGTCCTGGAAAACAGGGTAGAAGGCTTAGGGTAGCAAAAACATGGGTAGGGGCTGGGCATGGTGGCTCATGCCTGTAATCTCAGCACTTTGGGAGGCTGAGGCAGGTGGATCATGAGGTCAGGAGTTCAAGACCAGCCTGGCCAATATGGTGAAACCACATCTCTACTGAAAATACAAAAATTAGCTGGGTGTGGTGGTGCATGCCTATAGTCCTAGCCACTTGGGAGGCTGAGCAGGAGAATCACTTGAATGTGGGAGGCGGAGGTTGCAGTGAGCCGAGATCACACCACTGCACTGCAGCCTGGGTGACAGAGTGAGACTCCATCTCAAAAAAAAAAAAAAAAAAAAAAAAAAAAAAAAAAAAAAAAAAAATGGGTAGGGGATGAGAGGTATATTTATTTAAAGGAGACAGAAAGGTAAATAGGGCTTCCATATTTTATTTTAAAACTACTTCACAGAAACAAAGCACTTTATACTCACTGATGACTATCCCTTCAGCCATTTGTGCCAATAGGTAGTTGTTTAGATTGTGTTATTATTAAGTATAGAATTTGATTGGCATAAGTTAGTAGGTCACATGAACATCTGATTATCTAGTTATTGATTTTTTTAAACTTGATACCTTTAAAGTCAAAATATAATTCAATTAGAGGCAGGACAGCGTTGAAATTGGTTATTTAGGGGGAAAAACAAATTAGATTCTCACCTTACTTTAAACAGCAACAAAATTCTAAATACATGGAAAAGTTAACGTTTTAAAAAATAAGAACCATAAAAAAAAAAAAAGTAGAAGAAAGTATAGGAAATATACAGGAATGGAAAAAGGTTTTTAAAGCATAAAGGCCATGAAATGTCCCTGCTGGCCAGGGAACAGGAATGCTCAGGTGTTGCCCAAGTTTCTGTGATTTGCGGTTAGTGGTAATGGAGGTTTCCACGTGGTGGTGCTGCATTCAGTGTCGAAAAGACTGAATTCTCTCCAAAATCTTCTAAGACCACATTCCCCACCACCACTTCTTTAGATCCAACAAAGAACCGTGCCAGACTTTTTATCCTGCTAAGAGTTATTCCCAACTTAAATCTTGGAAGCTGCACACAGGCATAATTATTTTGGTCAATCAAGAGAAAGCTTATTCTATTTCAAAACAAGTCATGCAAGGGAAGATTTAAGGAATTTCATTTTAGCCTGAAGATGTGAAATTTAAACTTCCACTAAAGGATGCTTGGGGAAAATGTTTAGAGAAAGTTATGGTGTTGGCTAAACTTTCTGAGTGTCTTATTCTGATGTCAGGTATGTAGTAAGAGACTCACCCCTGGCACAATCTAGGTTCTCACAGTCTCAAATAACATGCTGGTCATATTCAGATTTCATTCTCTTTGAAGTGTTGAGATTGCATTCCACTGTTAGCTCGGTAGCTATGATTCAACTTACACTTTTAAAATGTATCTGTTGGTAAGCACAGAAAGTTACAAAGAATTTTTTGTTACTGTTTTTAAGTTTTGGTCAGAATATTTGGAACTAGATGAATTCCAAGACAAACAAACTAAAGAGCTAAGTTAATGACTGTACTGTTTTTACTGCTACAGAATTCAAATCCTTCTGTGCCATCTCTGACTAATTATTAAACTGGGGATCATAGGTGTCAAACAATGTGAGAACTTCTGGCAAGCAAAGCAAAACTAAGGGATAATGTCACAGTGGGGAGTGTTGCCAATCAATTGAATCAATTCTAAGCAATAAGAGATGAGTTTTAAATGGGAATAGTCACAGTTAATAGAATTGTAAGAATCCTGGTGAATTGATAAACTCTGTCACATGTCTGTCCCAATCAGCATGGCTTAGTCTGACTTAAAGATAAAGTTCTACTTGGCTGTGTCTACTGACACAGCCTGAAATGGAGTTAAAGATCCAAATCCAAGTGTATCAGTGGGGTTGCTCAGGGAAGAGCTTTAGGAATATTTCAAAGCAATAGATACAAATAGGTGTGACCCCTCTGACGAAATGAACACAGCAGAATTAAAAATGAAGGTAAGTGGTTTTATCAGAAGCTTATTCTCTAAAACAACACAGGATAACATATTTCCTTTTATCTTGATATCCAGCAAGAAACTTGCGTTATGAAAACCATCTGTAGATTACATTAGATGGAAAGTTAAGTCAACATTTGAGATATTAGTGAGGCCATAACTGAGTTTTAGGGAAAGAATGAGGACCTTCCATGTTGGGGCTGTGGTACTCAATACAACAGTGATGCTGGTGACTGATGAAGAATGTGTAGAAAAGACAGGAGTGATTTTGAGGATTGAGAGTTGGGTTGAGAAAATAATGAGAGATTAGAGACTGCCTAATTGAATCTTCATTCAGGAGTGATGTGGGTAATAATGCATGAATATTTTAAACTTTCCAGTATCTGTGAAGGAGAAAGACTTAGTGCTTTTAGAGCAATAAATTCAAGTTAATAATTAGGATAAACCTTCTGACAGTGTTATTTGTTTTACTTGGGAGACAAACTGCTCCTGAAATGGAGAAATAGAGAAAGTTAAGCCAAATACCAGCGAAGTGAAGCACGTTTTAAAATAGGATAGGATTGTAGTGTCTAAGGCACCATCTGTTGGCAGTTATCTGACTACGAAGCCTGAATTCATGGTTGGCCTGATTTTTGTATGAATCCCTTGGCATTTTGATGTTTAGAGGAAGTAAAGTAACTGCACAACATCCCCTCTGACTGAGGCCACATCAGTAAAAAGGGAAGCATAGTCTCTTCTCTGCCTCAAGGTCCTCAAGGGAGGCATGAGTCAGGAATGAATGTAGGTGAGTAGAAAGAAGGGATAAGGGAAGAATAGCATAAGGCCTTTGGTTGCTTGTGCTTTGGGGCAATATTTTTGTGGTCACTTTCATTCAGTACCTGGATCTCTGAATTTCATGGGAATGACGGGGGCCTCTTGTTAGTACCTTATGTTTACATCTGTTTGTCATGTGGCACTTCTAAGTAACAGTAGACAGGTTCTAGTATTTCTTGGATTTATTTGTTTCTAGTGGTAGTCCCAAAGGTTCTAAGATCAAGCCCTTAGAGTCACTCAGATTTTGAATCCACTCCTATGTTTGTAGCATCTTGGTTGTTTTCTTGATTTCTTGTGTGTAATTATCTTGGGTGACCAGTATTTCCTGGCCTAGAATGATATTTTTCTTACCTTCTCTTGGGATCTTTAGGAGGACAGACCTTTAATTCCTTCTTTGTATTATCTAGGCCCAACTATTGAGGATTTCTATAACCATCTCATATGGCTTCTCTTCAGCCATGCAAATCACATTAAAGACAGCCTAGGTTTACAACAGTACCCAGAGTGAGAAGTGCCTATACCAAGAGTGACAAGGGCTTTGTGGAAGCTAAGGAATAGGAGACATGTAGTTTTATGGTGTAATGTAAGGAAAGAGATATACTAGTAATATAGAGATGAGTAAACAAGTTTTAAATAGACTATGTCTCTTTAAGACAACAAACATTTATTTTTTTGTTAATATATGCAAGTCCCCAGGCTAGAAATTCAGAGCATTTAAAGATTAAAGAACTCAACATTTCATGGGTTGAGGGTGGGCATCAGACACATGACATTTGACGTAAACTGGGTAGTGATGTGATCCTATTGTCTCAGACTATGGTAAAGGAGTGACAAGGCAACAAACAACAGGTCATGTTTTCAGGGTCACTTATCTTGGCACCCCTCACTTACACAGCTGCAACCCTCACCTATGAGAGAAATTAGGCCGTAGGTTTAAGTGAAAATTAACATTATTTAGGAAATGGTTCTTAAGGTGATCTCATTTTCTCCTCTCTACCCTATATGTTTTTTCACTCATCTGATTTTGCCATCATATTCGTTAGAATGATTTATAAATAGCCATTTCCAGATTTTTGTTAGTTTTCATTAGTTTCAGTCTTAAATCATTCACAGACTCATGGGACTATATATTTCATCATTATTTCTGCCTTAATATGTCCCAAGCAGAATTTACCTTCATCCCTTATGGTACCCACCTCTTCTAAGTTTCATGACTCTAGCCTTCACACTGTCACAGAATCAGGTGTCTGTCACCCAGGTTCCACATTCTTTTATTATCTTTAATCCTTTCTCCCCTTTACTTTATATATCTGAGTGCCAGTAAGTGTCAATTACTATATTTGTCTAACAAATCATCATTCTTCTTCAAATTATCATTAACTTTCCCTTTGCCTACTGAAATTACCTTTCTTTCTTTTTTTCTTTTTGAGACAGAGTCTCGCTCTGTCGCCCGGGCTGGAGTGCAGTGGCCGGATCTCAGCTCACTGCAAGCTCCGCCTCCCGGGTTTACGCCATTCTCCTGTCTCAGCCTCCCGAGTAGCTGGGACTACAGGCGGCCGCCACCACACCCGGCTAGTTTTTTGTATTTTTTAGTAGAGACGGGGTTTCACTGTGTTAGCCAGGATGGTCTCAATCTCCTGACCTCATGATCCGCCCACCTCGACCTCCCAAAGTGCTGGGATTACAGGCGTGAGCCACCGGGCCCGGCCGAAATTACCTTTCTTTTATCCATCTATAATTTATTCTACACACATCAGCCAGAGTAATCTTTTAAAAATGCTAGTAATATCTGGGCATTGCCCAATGTCCAATGCCATCACATCACATTTAGAATAATTTTTACTTCAGTGTAGAAGCACCTATATGATATAGCCCCCTTCTAAATCTCCAACTCCATTTCACCTTGTTTCTTGCTCACTGCATTCAAATCCACATTGGCCTTCTTTCTGTTCCACCACCACACTAAAATTGTTTCCTGTTAGGGCCTTTGCATTAGCTGTTCCCTCTGGTTGTGATGCTTGTCCACATCTTTTCTTGACTGGCTTCTTCTGCCATTCAGGTCTCAGCTGAAATATCTATCAACTGCTCAGAGACGGCTTCAGTGAAAATCCTCTTCCCCTCAGTTTTTCTGTATAAAAATGGCCTTCGTAGCATTCATCACTCTCTGGTTTATTCTTTATTTGTATATGCTCTATTAGTGCTTTGGGCTTATCTGTTATCTATGTATCTAAACTAGCCTATCTATCTATCTATCTATCTATCTATCTATCTATCTATCTATCTATCTATCTATCTATCTATCTAGATATAAAGGCTGCTTGAGCCTTCTAAAGTGTCTGGAACAAACATCAACACAGAAACAAACATAGCACTTACACTGAGAATACAGAAATTTATATGATAAGCTCTTGCTGTTAGAAATGCACCCGTTATCAATTTAACATTGTTGGCTGGTCTGTAAGCCAATGCAACCAATTGTTCCTTCTCAGACTTCTTTCTATAATTTTAACAGACTTTTCCCTTTGAATTTATATCTTTGGAAACATAATATCATGGGTGTGTTTTACCATACTCAAGGAATTGTTCTGTCTTTTCAAGTCAGCTTCATGTAGATCTGATGCCATCATTCTGTCATTCTGTCATTTTTGTGTATCACCTTCAGTGTTGAATTATGAAACTACTTTGCTTATTATTGTTTTATGTGTTTCAGTCCTGTGTTAACTAGACAATATTCTATATTACATTAATCTAAATTCACCATATTGCTCAACATGGACTAAGCATCCGACACATTCTTTTCAGGTTGTTTTTTCAACATGATCTCTCTATAATGATAACGGTCTCTAAATATGATATTAGGAAAATGGTATTTTGTTTCTTCATCTGTTGTTTTCTTTCCAAAATAGGAAAGAAAAGAAAGTCTGCCTTCAGGAAAACTTTCACTTACAGCTTTTACCAAAAGAGAATAAGCAACTGGTTGCAGAGAACAAGACTGATGGTTTTATTTTACTTCCCAGCAAGAAACAGAGTGAAAATGATAATTATGAACATTTTAAAGTTTTTTGAAAGGAAAATGTGTCTCAAATTAATTTTTTGCTTTATATATTTCTTTAGAGAGATGAGGGCTGAAATTTAATCATCTCCCATTTTCAGTATACTCTGAATAGCATAAATCCTACCAAGCTTTTAATTCATTTCTTTGAGGAAACTCTCTTCTTTACATTTCATTTCCTGAGCCCTGCTTGGCAGTCCAGTTTGGTGCTATCCTGAGTGCTGTTTTCAAAATTGGTCTAATTGCAAATGTTGGAGACCACTTAAACTGTGGAAACTTATTACCCATTAAATGTTTTGTTCATAAAAGAAGATATATTGAATGCAATTTACCTACTATACTCAAATATATACTTAATATTATATCTAATATTAATATGTTTAAATATAATAATAAATTCACAATTTATTATTTATTACTCATAACAATTGTCATTTAGTGGGGAACTATTACTCTTTAGGGCCAAGACTAAAAACTATATTGACACTTAAGAATAATATGGTATAGTTATTATTACCTCTATTTTGTACATGGGAAACTGAGGCTTAAAGAGTTTAAGAAAGATGTCCAAGTGGCAGAAGTAGAATTCAAATAGGGTTCTTCGTGGCTACAAAACCTCTGCCCTTAATTTCCTTGTGCACCATTTTTATTGATGCTGTGGTCAAGCAGACTTGTATCCAGATCCTGCTCTGCTTTTGCCATAGTCAGTTGCAGAATCTTGAATGATTGGCTGGTTCCACTGGAATTGGTAGACAGATTGGCAGGTGATCTCCTAGGATGATTTCTAGGCTTTTGTTTATGGTTTGTTGGAAAGAAAAATGGTATTTTAAGTCACACGATCTGGATTTAAATCCTAGGTCTAGGAATCCCTTGGGCAAGTTGCTTAATGGGTTTGAGCCTTAGTCTTCTTGCCTATAGGTTTGACAGTATTCATATTTTCCTTCAGGCATTATGTTATATAAATTTGTATTGGGTTAGAGGATATCTTAACTCAAATCCAAATGGTAGTCCAAAACGATTGGCAACTTGATGGGAGGGTTCTACCCGAAACCTGTTTGCACAGATGCTTTGGAATCTTCTGGTATGTCTGGAGAAACGATGAGATAACCTGAACATATGTCTTTGCAGGGGAATAAGAAGTCTTTAGCAAGAAAATTCATGCTCAGGAAAGAAGGAGCCAGTGGTAATAAATTTGACCAACTAATAAAACTTAATTTTGGATAGGAGTAAAATTAAAATAGAATTTGGTGTTAATCATGGAAGACAGAAATTGCCTTCCAACTTAGTTTCCACTGAAATTAAGATCAAATCCTAAGTAGAGCATAAAGACTGAAAGAACTATTCATTAAATTATTTGTAGAACTTTGTGGCACAAGAAAAAGCTGCTTTGGGATTCCTTTGATGGAGGAAGGCACAAAAAAAGAATCTCCCTTAATTAGCCACAGGCCACTTCACAGATTTAGAAACTCAGGGCATTTGAGAACTGGAGACAAAGGTCTAGGAAGCACCAGTGGCATCAGAAGAATATTTTTCAGAAGAGTAACTGGTCTGGGTGAGGCCTGAATGTCCCGCATTACCATCAATGCATGGTGGATGTGACTTCACACCGAAGATGCCCTGCTGGGCTGCACCTGGCAGCAGAGGATTTGCTCACAAGGACATTTGTGACATTATCTGGGTCCAATAAAGAAAACATCTAAGAGATATTTTAGATGATTCTGAGGCTCTATGAGAGCAGTCAGGAACAAAACACAAAAGTCAGTGTAATCATTGTTATTATTGATCAACATACACTGTCAAGATCTGCGGAGATGGGTTTAAGGATAATACATGAGAAAAATTATACTGTAAAGTGTTATTCTTAGTTTTCTCCCACTCTTGGCCCCCCTACTGCTACACTGGAAATTCTCAAGGCATTCTTGTGTTTCATAAATAAGGTCAAATATCACACCAGAACTACACTGAAGAGTGTTAAAAGATACTTTTCAAAAAAATTAAAATGATCACTCTTATACAAATGAATATGTATCTAAGATTGCATTCAGTTCATTAGTTATGAGGGAATAGGATGATGACGTGGTGCTATGGACTGAATTGTGATCCTCAAAAATGGAAGCCATTACCCCCAGTAGTATCTCAGAATGTAGCTGTATTTGGAGATAAGGACATTAAAGAGGTAATTAAGTTAAAGTGAGGTCTTTAGGGTGAGCCCTAATTAGTCTAACTGGTATCCTTAAAAGCAGAAGAAATGTAGACATACAAGGATGCCATGGATGTGCACACACAGAGGAAAGACGACGTATGGACACAGCAAGAAGGCAGCCCTCTGCGAGTTGGGGAGACAGGCATCAGGAAAAACCAACCCTGCCAACACCTTGATCTTGGACTTCAAGCCTCCCAAACTGTGAAAAATAAATTTTAGTTGTTTAAAGCACCCAGTTTATGGTATGTTATTATGATAGCCTTATCTAACTAGTAACTTAGTAGGTTCAAAGAGCATTTGAGAAGCTGGGAATTTATAGACAACTTAATGAAGGAATATTAGAACATAATTTCTTGATTAGATACAAAGCTAGTAGTGTCCTTCAGAAGAATAAACCATGACTTGGGGACTATATTTTCTGTTAGATAAAGTTAGCTCCATATCTACGAAACAAAAATCTATCAACACATAGCTTCACTTAAATCTGGAACTTTGAGTTCATAGTAAGTAGTGAGTCGAATAAAGTACATTCCCTAGATAACTAAATAATCTTTGGGGTATCTGTCAAACAGTGCCCTTCTATATATTTAGAGAATACCTCACAAGTTTTAAACAATTTTTCAAAGCAAAGAAATTTGTTCCTTCCTCTTAGTCTAAGAATAGCCACTCTAATGTACATCTACTGGTCAAGAAAATGTTCTTCCCCAATTGATTAATAGGAGGTATACTACTCTTGAATGTAAAAATCTAATTCTCAGCCATAGGAATGTGACATCACAATAGCCTGACCTTGTGCTGTCTCTCAAAGTTTGGGTTATTCAGTCTTGTATGGAAAGTCAGTGGTTTCATCTAGAGAGTTAAATCTAACCTAAGACCCTTCTCAGATGTCTCTAACAGCATAAAGAGATAAGATAGGTGCGTATCCTCCTGTAACTTTTAGGTCTGTATTTATGATCTACTGTGAGTAATTACTTAGATATTTGCATTCTCAAGAACCAGCAATAATAGTAACCCAGCCCAATCCATCCCTGAATCAGGCAGGAGACAAAATTCTGTACTGGAAACAATGTTTGGAGATATAGATCTGTCACAGGGTACGGTCAATTAACATAAACAAACAACACCTAATTTTCCACACATTGATCAAGAGATTTAGTGCAATTCCAATAAAATTCCCAAGAGAATTTTCCTTGTAGAAATGAACAGAGTTATTCTAAAATTTATATGAAAATCATAAGGATCTAGGATAGCTAACATAATTTTGTAAAAAGAGCTATAGATTTGGAGGATAACACTAGCCCCAGTTTAAGACTTAATATATGGCTACACTCCTATTTGCAGAGTGATAGACTCATAGATTAATGAAACAGAATAGAGGGTACAGAAGAGGACCCACCAAATTCTGACCGATTGATCTTTGATAAAGATACAATGGTAATTCAATAAAGGAAAGAGTAGTCTTTTTAATAAAGAGTGAAATTGTCCATTAATATGCAAAAATACACTTTAACTTCACACCTGTTACAAAAATGAACCCAAATTGGATCATAGATCTAAATGGAAAATGTAAAATTATAAAGCCTTCAGAAGAAAACATAGAAGAAAATCTTTGTAAACTGAGATTAGGCAAAGAATTCTTAGACATTATTCCAAATGGATGATCCATTAAATATAAAAATTGATGAACTGGACTTCATCTGACCTTAAAACATTTGTTCTGCAAAAGATTTGTTAAGACAATGTAAATACAAACTACAGACTGGAAAGAATATATGCAGATTACGTATTTGACAAAGGAATTGAATCCAGAATATATAAAGAATGCTCAAAACTCAACCACCACAACACAACCCAATTTAAAAACGGGCAAAAGGTTGGAATAGATGCTTCACCAAAGAGGATATATTGATGGCAAAAAACCCATTAAAAATGTCCAACATCCTGAACAATGAGAACACATGGACACAGGGAAGGGAACATCACATGCCTGTTGGGGGCTGGGGGCCTGGGGGAAGGATAGCATTAGGGGAAATATCTAATGTAGATGACGGGTTGATGGGTGCAGCAAACCACCATGGCACGTGTATACCTATGTAAAAAACCTGCAGGTTCTGCACATGTATCCCAGAACTTAAAGTATAATAATAAAAAAGAAAAAAATGTTCAACATCCTTGGACATTTGATAAACACAAATTAAGATTAAATGAGATAACTCTATATATAGGCAAGGATGCAGAGCAACTGAAACTCATACATTGCCACTGGGAATACAAAATGGTACGTCCACTCTGCAAAACAGTTTAGCAGTTATTATAAAGTTAAATATATACTTACTATATGATCCAGCAATTCCACTCCTAGGAATTTACTTTAGAGAAATGAAAACATATGTTCACATAAAAACCTATACATGAAAGTTTGTGGCAGCTCTATTCATAATTACCAAAAAGCTGGAAACAACTCAATTGTCCTTTAACAGCAGAATAAATAAACAAACTGAGGCATATCCAGGCAATGCTATACAACTCAGCAATGGACTACTGATACATTCATCGGATAAATTTCAAAGGCCTTACACTAATTGAAAGAGGTTAGTCTCAAATTTTTACATATTGTATGATTCTATTAATATGATATTCTAGAAAAGACAAAACTATAGTGATGAACAGATCAATGGTTGTCAGGGGGTAGGGAAGAAAAAAGAAGTCGACTACCAAGGGGTATTTCAAGGAATCATCTGAAACGACAGAATGATTCTGTTTCCTGATTGTGACAGTGGTGACATGAAACTGTATATGTATCAATTCATAGGACTGTACATGAAAAAAAGTCAGTTTAACTGTATGTTAATTTAAAAAATTCTTAGGAACAGCACCCTGCCAGGCTCTCTATGAAACAAAATGCCGTCTCTGTTCTTGCATCTATTGCCATTTGCAATCCTTTTCAACAGAGACTCTCACCCACTTCCTCTACCTACTCTGTAACATTCAACAAATTGTTCTCCATCTCAGTGAAATCACTCCCCAAGGGCACTCATGATTCCTATTCTCCTACCCGTGAAAACTTCACTAATAATTCTGGCTCCCTGTGCCCTGTCATGTCTCAATTCCTATAACTCTTCCTCTAGATCCTTATTATTGGCACATATTCTAACACTTAGATTATTTTAAAAATGTTTCAGGTGCATATATTGGTCTGTCATGACCAGAAAGTTTTTTCCTCAAAAAGCATGCAGATAGAGAACAAACTCCAGACTTGCTGGAGCCAGAGTAATCAAAATGTTATGTCAAAAAAAAAAAAAAAAAAAAAAA
>NW_016804458.1:114810-129073 GCF_001698545.2 Rhinopithecus bieti | reverse complement strand
AAAAAAAAAAAAAAAAAAAAAAAAAAAAAAAAAAAAAAGCCAGTATTATTTCTATGAGTGTGAGACTTTTGGGAGGATAACTTAGAACAAAATACCAGTGCACATGGAATTCTGACTGTCTGCAAAATGATGAATCACAAACTTTCATTGACAGATATACGTACACATAAGCACACATGTACATACGCACACACACACACTCACTTGCACTGAGTGTATAATGTCCACTATCCATTCAAAATGACTAGTTATTATCACCCTGTTGTATTTTAAAATTTTATACTGAATGTATTCATATAATTTCATTTTGTATGTCTTTTATACAACCCCAAGAAGTTTTCTCTACCCTGTCTTCTAATTTAATTATCTTGATATCTTTGATCATCTATATTTTTGCAATCAAGTTCTGAAAGGGTCCAGGATATTTCGACATTGGTAATATTGCAAATGTTTTCACTCCAAACATTCTGTCTTCAGCCAGATTTGTCTCCGTGGTTTTCTCTGCTGGGGGCCCTCATTCACATTCATTTAATAAACGCTGACTGAGCACTCAGCACGTGCCAGGTACTGCGTTAGATGTTGTGAATAGAGCCACAAGTAAGACACATAATGCCTCTGCATCCACGGGGTCCACAAACCAGTGATTGTAAATAGACAAATAAGCCAATATTTATAGGACCTATGTATAGGATGTATAAGTTATGGATGTACATAAAAGATGTGCCTGACTCAGTCAGTGAAAGTCAGAGAAGCCTTCCTGGAGGTGATAATGTTTGGCTGAGTTTTCTGAACAAATAAGAATTAGATATTTCTTCCCATGGAAGGTGGAAAGGAATTGACAGAGGAAAAATCTTATGACAACATGACAACATTAACGTCAAATAGTCTGGTATTTCACTACCCATGTAATCTGACATCTTTAAAATGTGCCTCATCCTTTTTTCTTTTCTTTTTTTTTTTTTTTTTGATGGAGTCGTACTCTGTCGCCCAGGCTGAAGTACAGTGGTGCTATCTCGGCTCACTGCAACCTCTGCCTTGCAGGTTCAAGCCATTCTCCTATCTCAGCCTCACGAGTAGCTGGGATTACAGGCACCTGCCACCATGCCCACCTACTTTTTTTTTAAATTATTTTTAATAGAGATGGGGTTTCATCATGTTGTCCAGGCTGGTCTTGAACTCCTGACATTGTGATCCAGCCGCCTCAGCCTACCAAAGTGCTGGGATTACAGGCATGAGCCACCATGCCCGGCCATGCGTCATCCTACTACAAAAATTTCCCTTGCTTCTCTGAAACACAGTGTTCTTTTGTCCTCTGAACTCAGCCAAATATCTTGCCTGCATCTCTTTTTTGGCACTTCTATGCCATCCTCAAAGTGTGGAATACCTATTCACATGAGTGAGCTGTTAAGGATCACAGGCTCTGGGGTAAGAGTGCCTGTGTTTGAATTCCAGCTGTGTGATCTTTGGATACTTACTGCCCTCTCTAGAAGTTTCAGTTTCTTCATCTATAAAACATGATTAATAATACTTACTTCACTAGGTTGTTGCAAAAGTTAAGTGAACTAATAAATATAACAGTACATTTATTTATAACAGTGCATTAGATATCATTAAGCATCATTATGTTACCTGTTACTAACAAGTGTGCACGCCATAGTTTCCCAACTAAATTGTAAATTATTGGAAGGCAGAATCAAGTTTTACTTTAAAAACAACTAAGGACTTACACATAAAATTTCATTTAATTCCTTCAATAGCACAGTGAGTTTGATATTACTTTTCCCTTGTTTCAGATGTGCAGCTGAGACTCAGAGATGTTAATTTAATTACCTAAGTTTGCCAGCAAATAAATGAGAGAATTTAATCCCATGTTCTTCTCACTGTGAAGAGAGAAGAGAGTAACACAGTTTACTCTCTTAAGAGTGTTAAGAGTAACACAGTTTACTTCTCCTGTTTCATTACGTCACACTATTTCCATGACAGTGAAATAGGAGAATTAAATCGTGTTACTTAGGTGTTTTTTTTTGTTTTGTTTTTGGTTGCAAGCAACAGAATTGGAGTTTGCCTAACTTAAGATAAAAGGAAGTGACTGGAGGGGTACCTGGTAGCTCTGAGATTGATGTGGTGGCTACAGGGCAAGATCTGAGAAGCCAAGCTGAGTCTCTAGTAGCTCAGCCAGGTTAGTAAGCCACCACAGCCCCTAGTCAGGGTCTGAGACATTGAATTCTGCCATCACAGTCACCAAAGCAAATGCTAAGCAGTCCCTGTTTCTTTGTGGTGATGCTTTAATTTTATGTTGCAGGCATGCTGTTCCTTTAGAGGCTAGTACCAGGGACACCAGGCATCTGACCTCTGGGGCCCCTTCCACCACAAGCCTATAGTCCCAGATTCTCCAGCAAAGGAAGAAGTTTCTGCAACTAGGCCTCCAAGAAAAAGTTGACAAATATCCACTGATGATTATCCTTTAAGGGTTTTTGTTTTCTTTTGTTTGAGACAGGGTCTTACTCTGTCACCAGACTGGAGTGCAGTGATGCAATTGGCTCACTGCAATCTTGACCTCCAAGACTCAAGCCATCTTCCCACCTCAGCGTCCTGAGTAACTGGGACCACAGGCAAACACCACCATGCCAAGCTATTTTTTTTAAACATTTTTGGTAGAGATGGGATCTCACTAGGTTTCCCAGGCTGGTCTTGAACTCCTGGGTTCAAGTGATCCTCCTGCCTCGGCCCCCCAAAGTGCTGAGATTATAGGCATGAGCCACTTGTGCCTGGCCCTTTAAGGATTTTGTTTTGTTTTGTTTCATTTTTAAACCCTGCTAACTTTTCCAAAGCAATAAACATAGTAGTTTTTAAACATAGAAAATAGGGATGCTAACTTTATTTGTTCTACCTGGCTGTGCCCAAATTCTGAGCCAGCTTAGGAGCAGAAAGGAAGGATACGGGTTTCAAGTATTGGATATATCTGTGTAGATTTATGGGAAATTGAGGTGATATAGAACAAGCATAAAGATGAGGAGCAGGCCACAATTCTAGTTACTATGAAAGCATTAAGGAGAAGTTCAAGTGTAGTCAAAGTGACTAAGACAAGGAAACAAACACAGTTATTAAAAATCTAGGAAAGGATCCTAAGAAAGGTTGCAAAAGCAAGACTAGCTTTATATAATACTTGGGAATAAGAAAAAAAAAGAATATTAATTAACAATGTTGGAGATTGTGATTTAGAGATCATAATAGAAACATTAGGGTTGGTTATAGGAAAAGTTACAGGGAGACAAAGGAGAGACTTTAGGGCACCGTGCCAGAGTCATTCTAAAAGGAAATTAAAAGTTCCAAATTCTCCCCCGCACGAAAACAATTTAAAAGGCTGCTCAGGCTTCACATTTTCTAACAAAACCTCAAATTCCTGACTGAGTCACATGAGCACCAAGACGCTTCATATTTCCTTTGATGCATGAATGTATATAACGGGGTGACCATAAGCTAGTGGGGCTCATAGCTTCAACACTTCAAGAATGAAGAAGGAAGAGAAAAGAGAACAACCATGACCAGAGTAGCAGAATTTAATAATAAAGATCAGTAACATTTTTATCCAAATAATCCACAGTGAGCTGCGTCTGTAATTAGACTAAGGTATAATCTGCATGTGAATTGGGCAAAGGTTTTAAATAATTTTAGGGCAGGCGCAGTGGCTCACACTTTTAATCCCAGCACTTTGGGAGACTGAGGCAGGAGGACTGCTTGTGCCCAGAAGTTTCAGACCAGCCTGGGTAACATGATGAGACCTCATCTCACAAAAAAAATTTAAGATAATTAGCCGGTGTGATGGCATGTACCTGTCATCTCAGCTATTCAGGAGGCTGAAGCAGGAGGATCGCTAGAGTTCAGGAGGTCAAAGCTGCAGTACCACACTCCAGCCTGCGCAACAGAGACAGATCTTGTCTCAAAAAATAATAATAAAATAAAATATTTTAAACTACCATTTACTGAGGATTTAATTGAATCCTCACAGTAATCTAAGTAATGGGTAAAATGACTGTCTTCATTGTATAGATGAGGAAATGGAAGCATGTGGGTTTAGATAACCTGCGCAAGCTCACATACAAACAAAGCTGGGACTTGAACTTGACTCTATGGAGCCCTTTGGCAGTTAGCTGACATCTGCTGCAGATAATAGCATACTGACAATCCCTTAAATCCTAAAGCATATGTTGTTTAACATGGCAGGGAATCTGGAAGGAGGGCTGTTCAGCAGTACAGTGATGTCATCAAGAAATATGGATTTCCACGTTTCTGCTCTGCCCTATGTGTTGCTAACCTCTCATGTTCAAGAGCATAGTGCTAGCAGTTTCGGACATCCTAGGAAGCCATGACTACATTTAAGAGGAGGGAGAATGTTCTTTATAAATCTCTTTTATTTTGTGAGAAAATCTTTCCTCCAGTGCCCCCAGTATGTTTCTCTGCATGTGCTATTGGCTAGTAATAAGTCACACATCTAGGCCTAAATCCAATCACCTTCCAAGATTTTGGTCTTACTACGATTAACTTATATCAATCATGATTCACTCTCTGAGATTGTCTAAGATGTCGATTTCCCTTAGCCAGCAAAAAAAAGAAGGTACACTGGGAGAGGGCTGGTGATGGCTATTGGTATGGAAAAAAAATTGTCTGCCACAAGCACTACCACCAACTTATTGTTCTAGGGATGAATTTAGTTTTAATATGGCTGATGGAAATGGAGGTTGGGAGAAGAGAGGAGTACAGACAAGAGGGGAGAAGAGAGAGGGAAAATGTTTTGAGCACTTCCATGAATTAATGTTAGCTCCTTTTACATACTTCACAATATGCTCTTCACATGGTGCTTTTATTATACCCATTTTCTAGAAGCTCTTTTAAGTCCTTCAAATCACACTTGAAAATGGCAGTGATGATCTGAATTCAAATTGACTGATTAGAAAGTATATGCTCTCTAGAGATACTGGTGTGTTTTATACTTGTATCTAAGGTGGATAACTTCTCCCCTTAGGGGAGAATGGCTGGAAGTTATTCACCTTAGATGCAAGTATAAAACAGACCAATGTTGGAGGATAACTCCCATCTTTTGGAAAGCTTGTCTAATGCCTCTTTGTACCTCCAACCTTCTCAACACCCCGAATTAAGCTAAGTCATTCATCTGTTAGTTGTATGCACAGCCTGTTGTGCAGTTGTCTATGTTTTTACTTCTTGGTGTTCTCTGAGTAAGAGGAAACTTCTGTGATCTTCCACTGGATCCTTGCTTCCATATATCAGAGGCTAAGGCAATAACAGGCAGCACTGGTGGGAAAGCAGAACAGAACACACGCACATGCACACACACACACACACATACACACACATACACGAATGGAACAAGGAACTCCAAGAGGGACTTCTAATATTTCATTGTTATTGAAAATTACACTTCATAAAAAGTCTTGTTCATTTAAAGTTTGAAGAGTGACAGAAAAATGGCTTTCATACTCAAGTCTGTTAAATGTATGATAAATCAAAAAAGATGGAACAAGGAGAAACTTCAAGAAAAACAAAACAGAAAATCAGTGTGTAGTATAAATAACACTTCATTAGTGCTGTAGTGCCTTACAAAACAGTCTAAAACATTCCACAGGGTAATCGTAGTGTACAATACAGAAGAGAATAATTTACTATCGTTAGGCATTTGTAATCCCTACAATGGAAAGCAGAATGTATGCATGTAACTCTTTAATGATAGTGGACTTGCAGGCATAAATCCCTAAATGATGAGATGTGAATACATTTTATAAATTCAAGTTTCTGTTGGGGAAGAAAAAGTCAGGCCGTCTGGTTTGACTGGCATGCTGACCTAAGTCAATTGTTGAACCACAGAGAGCTCTAGCCTTAGGAGTGTGCTACGTTCCTTCTACGGTCTTAAGAGAGGCCAGGCTCAGGGGTTGAGCCTAGTGGGCTGGTCTCTCGCTCATCAGGCACACATCAACACTATAAACACACAGTTTTTAGCTAGTGGCAGTCAATGCCAAAGGCCTGGCTGCATGCCACACCATCTCAAGGCACTCTCAGCAAGAACTCAAATGTTTTTCTGTCAGAAAAACTTTTTCTGTACTAAGTTTTCAACACTTCAGCTGAGTGTGGGACTGAAGCAGAACGAGTGATAGGAAAAATTAATGATTTTACACTCCAGCTTTCAAAAGCCCCTTTCCTTTGGTAGCAGAGCTTCTTCTTTTCTTTCTATTTAATTCGCAAACTCTCCTCAACAAAATCTTCTCTGAAGCAAAGACCTAAAACTTATTAACACGGGAATCCAAATGAAAGACAATAGGTTAATTGTTACTTTTCCCACAGGTGTTTTAAAAAATGTTAATGTGGATCCAATCCTTAAACTAAGCAAAATTTAGAAAAAGTTTTCAAAGGAGTGTTCTCCAGACAAGGATGCCTGGATGTTGGATGGGAAGTAGGGAGTTCCCAGAGGCTGGATTGGACATTATGGAGGGATTACTAGAGTTTAACCAGGGAACTGTAAAAATTATGATCAGGTAGAGAACAAAGCACTAGATCAAATCTAAAGGAGGGACAACATAAATGTGAAGAAATAAGACTTCAGGTTAGATACCAGGAAGAAGGGGCCCGGGTTGGAAAGTAGAAGCATGAGACGAGGGTTCCAGGACTAGTGGTTTAGGGGAATCTGTGAACAATGCGGAGAGGGCCAGAAACCTGCTCTTACATCATGCTGGTTACACGGGACAAGCTGGGTTAAAACGGGAGTTCTTCATCTGGTGGAAGGGGTGGCCTGAGAGAGAGAACAGTGATCCAAGGAGAGCCTTCAAGAGGTCTGGAAAAGCCCTGAACTCTTCTTTAAAATGTTGTGCAAGAAGAAAACTTGAAACTTTGGTTAAATTCTCAAAGCAATATGTCACCCGAGAATGATTAAGTATAGCAGTCCAGTGAAAAGCACTTTTGTGGGCCCTACGGATCCCACGGCAGTGGCGGTCATCTACTGTCAGTCATGTAGTTCAGGCCTGGTTCCCACACTCTGATTCGATCTTCTTTAAGCACCTGCAGCAGGATTGGTAATCCATTTGCATTCCCTTCTTCCAGCTAGTACCCCTAAAGGAGGAAAAAATGGTTTTGCTTATCTGGGACTATTATGAAATGGTATCTCTCTCTCTGGTGACTCACAGGAATGAGGCACCCTTCTCTGAAAGGGTAGGTTGTCCAAAACAATATTGTCTTTGTTCTTCTAGAGGAACAGCTAGTCCATCTCAGTCTCTTGCCTTGTAGATCTCTCAGGTATGAGCCAAATGCCAGTTCACTAGATATCCTGGGCTCCAAGGGCCACATATCAAACTCTCCAAAATGCCTCTGTCCCTAGGATGATGGTTGAAGGGGGGATGGGAATGAAATGCACAGTATATTAATAGCTCTTTTCAAAAATATTTTAAAGTTTTATACTCCCCAGTCCCATTAACTTCAAATATTTTGTGCTTTCAAGTGGATGCCAGGCCAAAGCCTCAAAACCTTTCATTTAGCTACCTTCTTTGCAAACCCTGCATTAATCATCTTATTTTGAGATGTGGGGAAAGTTGGAGTATATTTTTGGGGGGCCACGAGTAAAACAAAGATAGAAATAGTTCTATTTCAATAGCTTCTTATTTATGGGCATTTTAAGGGGTAGGAGGCATATCCAATGGCTATTAACAGTTTCTACTGGAGACAAGCACCAATCTATCACAGCACAAAATATAGTATTTTGAGGAAATGGGTTCTGGAAGAACAATGGCCCCATCTGGTTCTTGGAAAACTAGGCACACGTTTACTTTACACTTGAAAAGAAAGCTTTTCTGCTCTGAATTGTACTGTTTCAAGTTGATAAACCTGTTTTTGAAGGGCACATGTTGCTTTTTTTATTGGGTGCTTATAGTGACACATTCCTGCTGGTGGGGGTTACACAGGGTAGGCAGGGGAGGTGAAGACTCAGAGGAGAGACAGGGAGGAGGGGTTCCCAAATGTCTTGATATGAAAAACAGGAAACAGTTCCTTTTTGAAAACCTGTAAGTTAACCAGCAGTAGCAACAACGATGAACTGCCACGCAGAAGACCGGCTGAGGTTTGGGTTATAAAACAATATTTGCCATCAAGAGGGTTTTAGTATTCCAGTCTGCAGCAGGAGTGGCTTGTGGCCAGGCTTGGCCTTGCTAGAGAAGCTCAGAGGGTTTTCTTAAAAGTCCTAAATTGTTTATAAAACAGACTCAAACACAGCGATATCTCACTTATCCAGCCCCTTTCAAAACAGGTGTGCCACGGAAACACATTTTTCGATGATATTTAGGTTTATGTTATAATTTAATAACAAAATTTGCAAAATAATTTTCTTCATTTGTTTTTCTTATTTCAGTCTGATCTTTATAACAACCCATAGAATATAGCATGGCAGGCTTTATTAATCTCACGGACTTGCCCACACAACAGAAGTAGCATAATTGGTTTTTGCCTTGCTCCTCATGGCTCTCAGACTTCTGACCCCAGGTATATCTTAGAAGCTTTTTCAATATATTAAAGACAGGATACTTTGTGAAATCCTACTGGTGTTGACTCTTAGGAAAAAGAAGACTGCAACCAGAATTGAGTTAAATATAATAAGGGTTTTAAGTATCTTCTTAATATTTTAAATATTTAAAATACCTTTAAATAGTGCCAAGTACTATTAGGTACTGTCAAAGAACAAAGGAAGACCCTGGACTTAAGGAATCTCTGGGGTGAGGCCAGTGTGGTGGCTGGGATGGTGCTGGGCTGGGGTGCAGGGAGTCTGGGAGGCAGGCCATTTCTAGAAGGGCCACACAGGAAGGAAAGACAAAAGCCTGAGAGGGTGGGCACAGTAGAATGGGGTCCTTAGCAAGATAACACCTGAGCTGGGCAAGGTAAGGTGAGATTATGTGGAGAGCCACCCACTGCCACCATGTTAGCAGTTTCTTCATGTATGGGATCATCCTGTCCAGCTCAGTCTCAAAGGGATCAGTCCCAGTATTTCTAGGGTTTTAAGAGGGTAATAATGGAATGATAGGCATGGCCCCTAATGGATGTTTTATTATCCTAAGTTTACCCAGGAATTTCTTATTTCCTATGACTCTGTTATCAAATTTCATCAGCTTTTGCAAAAATGAAATTTTTATCCTACTGGAATTTTTTGGAGATCTCCCATTTTATAATATTTGCAATGACCTTGTTAGAAAGTATGTAAATCCTATTCTTTTAAGTTTTAAAGTTGAAGCTTAGACAATCCATTGCCCAGGGTCTTCTGCTGAAAGGAGGAAAGGAAGTACTGTAACAGACTTCAAAATCAGCATTATCCCAAAGCTAAATGTCTACTCAGAAGGAGAAATAGAAGCACCCTTTGACCACCAAAGGAAGTCCCTTCCTTCACCCTTGGTATATTTCTCCCACTAGTAAAGGGATCCATTTCTGCCTGCTCCTGATGCCTCTTTCCAACCTTGCCTTCCGTGCCTTTCCATGGCTGCAGGTTCTGTTCTTGAATTAACTTGACTCAGTCAGTTCCAGAGTTGACCAAAGGAGTTCCCACCATTTGTTCTGGATTCCCAGCTACTTCCTGCAGTTACTTCCTAGAGAACGTGCAGCTTTGGGAGCCTGAGGTTCTTGTTTTTGATTCTGAGTCTATAATAGCACCTCACTCTTCATCATACCCTCCTAGCCCTTATAATCACCAGGAAACTTATCACTGTCCCAGTCTACAATGGAGCTTTCATTCTGGGCCCCCTTCTGAGAAGTTCTGTAGTTTTCCAGGTCTTTTCTTCAGCTTCTGCCTTTTCCTCCTCCAGTCAGTGGGGTTCCTCCCCCATACTCAACTTAGTGGTTAGGGCTGGATATTGCCTGAAAGTCAGTGTGGCTTTCTAGGATCAGAGTATCATCTGGGGTTAGGATTCCTTTCTTTTGGGTCCTATTCATCTGCAGGACTCCTGCTCCATCATGTTGGTTCCCAGTGCCAACCATGTGCCTGAAAATTGACTAAAAACCACAATAATGTTTAGCCATGATGAGCCACCTCTCAGTCCTGCTGCTGTCAAGTCATCATCTGTTCACTACTACCCTGGGCCTTGTGATACCTCCTACCATACTGGGCTACTTACAAATCCTGAGAGAAAACAATACTTCTGGGTTATTTAAGCCCTCTCTCAAGTATCTTCTTAAAAAGTAGAAAGACAGGATATTCATTCCAAGGGGCCAAATAGGAACAGCTCTGGTATGCAGCTCCCAGCATGATCAATGCAGAAGATGGGTGATTTCTGCATTTCCAACTGAGGTACCTTGTTCATCTCATTGGGACTTGTTGGACAGTGGGTGTAGTCCATGGAGGGCGAGCCAAAGCAGGGTGGGGCATTGCCTTACCCAGGAAACACAAGGGGTCAGGGGATTTCCCTTTCCTAGCCAAGGGAAGCCATGATAGACTGTACCTGGAAAACTGGGACACTCCCACCCAAATACTACGCTTTTCCCAAGGTCTTAGCAACTGGTAGACCAGGAGATCCTCTTCCATGCCTAGCTCAGTGGGTCCCACGCCCACGGAGCCTTACTCACTCCTAGCACAGCAGTCTGAGATTGAACTGCGAGGCTGCAGCCTGGCGGGGGAGGAGCATCCGCCATTGCTGAGGCTTGAGTAGCTCACAGTGTAAACAAAGAGACCAGGAAGCAGGAACTGGGTGGGCAGAGCCCACTGCAGCTCAGCAAGGCCTACTGCCTCTATAGACTCCACCTCTGTGGGCAGGGCATAGCTGAACAAAAGGCAGCAGAAAACTTCTGCAGACTTAAACATCCCTGTCTGACAGCTCTGAAGAGAGCAGTGGTTCTCCCAGTATGGCATTTGAGCTCTGAGAACAGACACACTGCCTCCTCGAGTGGGTCCCTGATCCCTTTGTAGCTTAACTGGGAGACAACTCCCAGTAGGGGCCAACAGACACGTCATACAGGGGGATGCCCCTTTGGGACAAAGCTTCCAGAGGAAGGATCAGGCAGCAATATTTGCTGTTCTGCAGCCTGTGCTGGTGATACCCAGGCAAACAGGGTCTGGAGTAGACCTCCAGCAAACTCCAACAGACCTGCAGCTGTGGGACCTGACTGTTAGAAGGAAGATGAACAAGCAGAAAGGAATAGCATCAACATCAAGAAAAAGGACATCTACATCAAAATCCCATCTGTAGGTCACCAACATTAAAGACCAAAAGTAGATAAAACCACAAAGATGGGGAGAAACCAGAGCAGAAAAGCTGAAAATTCTAAAAACCAGAGCACCTGTTCTGCTCCAAAGGATTGCAGCTCCTCATCAGCAATGGAACAAAGTTGGATGGAGAATGACTTTGACAAGTTGACAGAAGTAGGCTTCAGAAGGTTGGCAATAACAAACTTCTCTGAGCTAAAGGAGCATGTTCTAACCCATTACAAGGAAGCTAAAATTCTTGAAAAAAGGTTAGACAAAGGTCTAACTAGAATAAACATTGTAGAGAAGACCTTAAATGAACTGATGGAGCTGAAAACCATGGCATGAGAACTTCGTGATGCATGCACAAGCTTCAATAGGTGATTCAATCAAGTGAAAGAAGAGATATCAGTGATTGAAGATCAAATTAATGAAATAAAGTGAGACAACAAGATTAGAGAAAAAAGAGTTAAAAGGAATGAATAAAGACTCCAAGAAATATAGGACTATGGGAAAGGAACAAATCTACATTTGATTGGTGTACCTGAAAGTGACAGGGAGAATGGAACCAAGTTGGAAAACACTCTTCAGGATATTATCCAGGAGAATTTTTCCAACCTAGCAAGGCAGGCCAATATTCAAATTCAGCAAATACAGAGAACACAACAAAGATACTCCTTGAGAAGAGCAACAGCAAGACACATAATTGTCAGATTCACCAAGGTTGAAATGAAGGGAAAAATGTTAAGGGCAACCAGAGAGAAAGGTTGGGTTACCCACAGAAGGAAGCCCATCAGACTAACAGCAGAACTCTCGGCAGAAACCCTGCAAGCCAGAAGAGAGTGAGGGCCAATATTCAACATTATTAAAGAAAAGAATTTTCAACCCAGAATTTCATATCCAGCCAAACTAAGCTTCATGAAGGAGAAATAAAATGCTTTACAGACAAGCAAATTCTGAGAGATTTTTGTGACCACCAGGCCCGCCTTACAAGAGCTCCTGAAGGAAGCACTAAACATGGAAAGGAAAACCATTACCAGCCACTGCAGAAACATGCCAAATTGTCAAGACCATCTTTACAATTTCTAGGAAGAAACTGCATCAATTAATGGGCAAAATAACCAGCTAACATCATAATGACAGGATCAAATTCACACATAACAATATTAACCTTAAATGTAAATGGACTAAATGCCCCAATTAACAGATGCAATCTGGCAAATTGGATAAAGAGTCAAGATCCATCAGTGTGCTGTATTCAGGAGACCCATCTCACATGCAGAGACACACATAAGCTCAAAATAAAGGGATGGAGAAAGATCTACCAAGCAAATGGAAAGCAAAAAAAAAAAAAAAAAAAAAAGCGTGGGAGAGGGATGCAATTCTAGTCATTGATGAAACAAACCTTTAACCCAACAAAGATCAAAGGAGACGATGAAGGCCATTACATAATGGTAAAGGGATCAATTCACCAAGAAGAACTATGCTAAATATATATGTACCCAATACAGGAGCACCCAGATTCATAAAGCAAGTCCTTAGAGACCTACAAAGAGACTTAGAATGCCACACAATAATAATGGGAGACTTTAACACCCTACTGTCAATGTTAGACAGATCAATGAGACAGAAGGTTAACAAGGATATCTAGGACTTGAACTCAGCTCTGCAATATGCAGACCTAGAAAACAACCACAGAACTCTCCACCCCAAATCAACAGAATAAACATTCTTCTCAGCACCACATCACACTTATTCTAAAATTGACCACATAATTGGAAGTAAAGCACTCCTCAGCAAATGCAAAGGAATGGAAATCACAACAAACTGTCTCTCAGACCACACAGTGCAATCAAATTAGAACTCAGGACTAAGAAATTCACTCAAAACTGCACAACTACATGGAAACTGAACAACATACTCCTGAATGACTACTGGGTAAATAATGAAACGAACGTGGGAATAAAGATGTTCTTTGAAACCAATGAGAACAAAGATACAACATACCAGAATCTCTGGGACACATTTAAAGCAGTGTGTACAGGGAAATTTACAGCACTAAATGCCCACAAGGGAAAGCAGGAAAGATCTAAAATCAACATCCAAACATCACAATTAAAGGAACTAGAGAAGCAAGAGCAAACAAATTAAAAAACTAGCAGAAGACAAGAAATAACTAAGATCAGAGCAGAACTGATGGAGATAGAGACACAAAAAACCCCTCAAAAACTCAATGAATCCAGAAGCTGGGTTTTTGAAAAGATCAACAAAATTGATAGACCACTAGCAAGACTAATAAGGAAGAAAAGAGAGAATTAAATAGACACAATAAAAAATGATAAAGGAGATATCACCATCGATCCCACAGAAATACAAACTACCATCAGAGAATACTATAAACACCTCTATGCAAATAAACTAGAAAATCTAGAAGAAATGTATAAATTCCTGGACACATACACCCTCCGAAGACTAAACCAGGAAGAAGATAAATCTTTGAATATACCAATAACAGGCTCTGAAATTGAGGCAATAATTAATAGCCTACCAACCAAAAAAAGTCCAGGACCAGACGGATTCACAGCCAAATTCTACCAAAGGTACAAAGAGGAGACAGTACCATTCCTTCTGAAATAATTCCAATCAATAGAAAAAGAGGGACTCCTCCCTAAGTCATTTTATGAGGCCAGCATCATCCTGATACCAAAGCCTGGCAGAGACACAACAAAAAAAGAGAATTTGAGACCAATATACTTGATGAACATCAATGCAAGAATCCTCAATAAAATACTGGCAAACAGAATCCAACAGTACATCAAAAAACTTATCCACCATGATCAAGTCAGCTTCATGCCTGGGATGCAAGGCTGGTTCAACATACACAAATCAATAAATGTAATCCATCATATAAACAGAACCAATGACAAAACCCACATGATTATCTCAATAGATGCAGAAAAGGCTTTTGACAAAATCCAACAGTCCTTCATGCTAAAAATGCTCAATAAACTAGGTATTGATGGAATGTATCTCAAAATAATAAGAGCT
>NW_016804458.1:94993-114376 GCF_001698545.2 Rhinopithecus bieti | reverse complement strand
TCTTTTTTTCACCAGCAAACAAAGGAAAAGATGATTATGTCTTACTGACAGATTTTCTTATTGACTCACTACCCAAATCAGATAGCCCCAAATGATAAATTTTAATTTACTTTTTTTAACAGGAGGAAAAAAAAGGGTTGAGAAGAAGTAACAATTCAGTGGCCATATCTATTATTATCTGCATTACAGCTTAAAATCTCTGCAGTTTTACTTAATGTTAATCAGAGAGAAATCCAGCTATTTGTGCATGCATTTATTCAGCTTTTAATGGATAAAGCTGGGAAGTATAATAGGCCCAAAAGAGGGGAGTCATAATTTTGGAATTATTTTCTTAATGACCACTGAAGAAAGTTTTGTCACATTTATCCAGGACTTTTATTTCCAAAGAGGAGATTTACACATATTCTATTTCTGAAGGCTGCCTTACCTACGTTTCCATTTTACTTATCCACTCATGTTGCTGGCCTGTAAGTGTTATTATGCACAAGAGTTGAGGAATATAAATGTACCACACTTCACATAACATGTGTATTACTGAATATTTATGTATACATTGAATTTCAACAAATCAAATTGCATTTCACTTTTGAATTGTAATATACTTTAAAATGTATTTCTAGAGGAAAAGAAAATAGATTGAAACATCGTAAGACAGGGCAGAACTAGGAAAGTGAATTTAACAGTCAAGCACTTAACTGGAAAATAACTTAATAATGATAAGGAAGTGTATTTCTTAATTTAAATCTTGTACTGAAATATACCTCCCAATGTCAAGAACAATAGTAATTGCTAATGAAATGCGAATATACTCTAATTTTGTTGGAGGAACACCTGGAACTTTGAGACAAAAACATGCATTAATGATAGCTGCTTTGGCAAAAGAAACTATCATCAGATGAACTGGCAACCTACAGAATGGGAGAACATTTTTGCAGTCTATCCATCTGACAAAGGGCTAATATCCAGAATCTACAAAGAACTCAAACAAATTTACAAGAAAAAAACAAACAACCCTATCAAAAAGTGGACAAAGGATATGAACAGACACTTCTCAAAAGAAGACATTTATGCAGCCAACAGACACATGAAAAAATGCTCATCATCACTGGTCATTAGAGAAATGCAAATCAAAACCACAATGAGATACTATCTCATGCCAGTTAGAATGGCAATTGTTAAAAGTCAGGAAACAACAGATGCTGGAGAGGATGTGGAGAAATAGGAATGCTTTTACATTGTTGGTGGGAGTGTAAATTATTTCAACCATTGTGGAAGACAGTGTGGTGATTCCTCAAGGATCTAGAGCTACAAATACCATTTGACCCAGCAATCTCATTACTGGGTGTATACCCAAAGAATTATAAATCATGCTACTATAAAGACACATGCACATGTATGTTTATTGCGGCACTATTCACAATAGCAAAGACTTGGAACCAACCCAAATGCCTATCAATGACAGACTTAATTAAGAAAATGTGGAATATACACCATGGAATACTATGCAGCCATAAAAAAGGATGAGTTCGTGTTCTTTCCAGTGACATGGATGAAGCTGGAAACCATCATTCTCAGCAAACTATCACAAGGACAGAAAACCAAACACCACATGTTCTCACTCATAGGTGGGAATTGAACATGAGAACACTTGGACACAGGGTGGGGAACATCACGCAGTGGGGCCTGTTCAGGGAGTTGGGGGCTGGGGTAGGGATAACATTAGGAGAAACACTTAATGTAAGTGATGAGTTGATGGGTGCAGTAAACCAACATGGCACATGTATACCTATGTAACAAGCCTGCAAGTTGTGCACATGTACCCTAGAACTAATAGTATAACAATAAAAAAAAGTAGAAAGACAGGAAAATGTAAAATGGTGTCATTTTAGTGTTAATTAACATATCAGATTATCTTTCAGTGAAAAAATATAGGCAGCAGGAAAGTGTCATTAAAATGTTGAGTCTATTGAGTTTGTGTTGGGGTAAAAGAAATCTGAAAAGGTTAAAACTGCAAGTACAGATTAGCTTTTCTCAGTTTTGCCAACACTGGCATGAGGCTGTTAGAATCATGCCTTACAAATGTGTGAAACCGTAAAAATATTTTTCTTGTCGCTTAACTTGGTTCTGGAAATTCTAAAGGGAGCCTTTCAAATAAAGCACAATTAATCACTCCAAATTCAGTCATTTTGAAACACTTTGTTTCTGGAATAATTGAATAATTATATGATACTTCAAATGCAAGTTTTTGATATATATTTCTGTACCCCAAACTGAAAACTACTTTAGAAAAAGGATAATTTCATAAAGTTTTGCATCTTGAGAACTTTTGAATTGAATAAAACAATTTTATGTTAAAATAGAAGATTTTGTTTTCTGGTTCTATTCTGTACTTTGTTTTTTAGTTTTTCCCTTCCCTTCTCTTTCCTCTATCCATTTTTTAGCTCCTTGCACATCCTTTTAATCCACTTATAGCACCTAGTTCTGTGATTTGAACATGGTAGGTGCTGAACAGTGTTTGTTAAATTGAATTTAAGTCAACATCACCACATATGGGCCCATTTTACCTACAATTTAAGAGAAGGTTGACTTTTTGTCTTTCTGTTGAGTGATGAAAGCAATTTGGCAGGAGCTAGCAACTTTTCATTCCCTGGGATCACTTTTATTATTTATTTACTATTTGTAGTACAAACATGTTTCCAGGAACTTAAGCGACTACAATGTAGTTTCCTACTTAAATTCAATTCCTCTATTTAGGAAACTTCTATCAGAGAGAGTTTGGCAAAATTCAGAAACTGGTAAGAAAAAAATGACTGCAACTATTCTTGGGATAGAAGAAAACAGAGATGAGAAATATTTATTAAATCCCTTCACACTTACCAGACCCATAACTGTTTCCAGAACCAGTTCAATTGAATTTTGTGTCTTGCACTATTTTATTTTGGGCTTACTGAACTTCACTGCCACAGGAGGGGGAACGGGTTTGGCAACACATTTCAGACTATTCTTTTTTCCTCTCTCTTACCCCAACTTCCTCCTAAATGGTTTGGGTCTTGGCAAAACCAAAAAGTGTTTTTCTCTAGTACTTTTAATTTTTTTAATTTTTAACTAAGTGTGCATTTCAAAGAAAATGTAACGCAGCTGTTTTTTAATCTTTTAAACAACCAAATGGTACTTTGTAAAAGCCATTCAATGTTCAAGAAGACTTAAGCCTCTTAAAAAAAAAAGAAAGCCTTTCTTTCTTTGAACCAAGAGTACAAGTCTTGCCAAAAGGCAAGAGTTGGAACCAAGAAAGACTGGGATTTGATTTAATTTAAACTTAGAATTTATAAGTGAGAGAATGATTGCAGCCTTGGCAGAATGTAAGTATTTCCAGGTAACTGAAATTTAACTCTTTTATTTATGAGCCTTGACCACATCCAATAGTGGTACTTCTATATTCTCTTCCCTGACGATTTCTTGGAAGGGAAAATAGTGTCTATGTGTGTGAGGATTTTGGAAAGTGGGGACAATGAGCAGGAGGTTGTAACAGAAGGAATAGTAATCCTACATACCCAGCAGCACCGAAACAAAAAGTAAAGTCAACACTGAGGTCTCAATATTTATAAAAATGACCACTTTCACAGATGCGAAAATGAAATTCACTGTTACATTATTTACAAGTAATTTACTGAATGATCATGACTTTTAATAAAAATGGAAAGAGAGAGATTTCACTTACGAGAGAGAACATTTCCTAATTCTGGAAAGGTCTATTTGTGGTACAGTAATTCATATTTTCATCACAAACTTTTATGTACTCACTAAAACAGATTACTAAAGTTCCTCCATTTGGCAAAACTTTGTTTTTCTACTTAGATGTCACCCAGGAATTGGAAGTAACAAAACTGTATTTCTCTGAAGACATTTTATAATTCAAACATTTCACTAATGGTGAACAAACTTTCTCCATTTTCTATTGACCTGAATTAAATTTTATTGGCAGTTAAGAAGAGATTATTTTATATATTTTCTATTAAAAAAGATAAATTGTTCACATGCTAAAACTGGATGTTAGTAAGAATTATGTTGAAACCACAGCAAAAAATTTGGCCCAGACACATTATTTCCTACTGACTTAAAAGTGATACCACTTTCTATTATAAGACTACTTTGTATTTGTTATCTCTAATGTTCTTTTGGCATTGGTTTAGTAATGTTTTATACTTGTTTCTTACTTTTAAAATTTTTTTTCTAAATGAAGTTCAGTTTAACATACATGCACTGAGAGCCTACTATGTGCCTGGTGTTGTCAGGACTTCAGAGAATCAAATACAAAAAATAAAAATGCATTCTCATTGGTAATCTCACTGTGGCCTGACTGTAGGGTAGTAGATGGGGTGGGTATGAGGGCAAGAAAGGAGCTGAATACCATAAAAAGGACAAATGCAATTTCAGAGGGTGGAGAAGAATTACGGCCTCTAAGTCATTAGAACGTCATAGGAAGTAGAAAAAGAAAGTTCTTGTTCAGGTGAGAAGTAGCTCCTAGGGGCACATGGTTTGCAAAGTGGACAGCGCCTTTGTGCAGGAAAAAAGAAGTTAGTGCTTCTGGATGGCTACCGCCCACACTTGGGCTGTTTGCCTGGAAAGGGTGGCAAGGACTGGATCTGAGGCCTCATTTACTTTGCCTGCTGAACTAACATAACTACTGCATTGACTCTCTGAGGAGACAAGAGGAATTGGGAGAAAACTCACGTCTGATAAAAAGCTTTAACAGGTTGTTGTGGGGATTATGATTTTAAATCCCCAACATAATCTTACAAAAGCTTCACCAAAATCTCTATTGTTCAAGAATGCTTTTGGTGCTTTTTTCTTTTTTTCCTGGAGGATATTAAGTAGTACTGAAATCTGCATCAAAATTGACTTGAGGTGTCAACAGAGGACATCTGAATCACAAAGATAACTAAGTCACACTCCTCCCTTGGAGTAGCTCACTGACTAGTGGAGACAGATGGACAACCTAGACAGGTAATTTGAATACAGTCTGGTAAACTCAATATCATATATGCAGAGGGTGTGCTGTCTCAGGGAGCAGGTGCCAGATCTAAGTTGTGCCCTGGACAATACCTAGCAACATTCACGTATGTGGTAAGTAACTACTTGCAGAATCAAATTGAAGAAATAGTGCAACTCTGGATCTATTCACTAATCTATTTTTCTCACCTGCAACAATTTTTCTTAAACTAAATCAGTTATAATTTACTTACTTTTCCTCAGATCCAAAGGAAATAAAATCGTTTGAGAAAGAATGATTGGGCAACTTTGAGGCATTTTTTTTGAAACCCACGTGTGTTTTCACTTCCTATTTTCTTATTGTTTAGAAAACAAATACTTGAATAAAATTCAAGTTCAATAGCTTATGCAGATTTTTCTTAAACTAGTAATAGAAAGCACCAAGAATCCAGGTGCTTTTCATTGTAAGACATTTGAACTGGTCTGGGCATTTATTTTCATGGTAATGAATGTGTAGCAGAGGAAAAAGAAGAAGAAAAAAACTATGACAACATGAAGTCATCATCCTTCCTGTCCAGGGTGAAAGCCCTTAGAATGGCTTAGTGACAGATACACTGAAGGACAGAACCGATTACAAAGACTAGGGCTGATAGGACCACACAAGAAAAGAGCAGGTTGGGCGCCGCACGGTGGCTCACACCTATAATCCCAACACTTTGGGAGGCCGAGGCAGGAGGATTGGTTGAGGCCTGGAGTTTGAGACTAGCCTAGGCAAGATGAAAAGATCCTGTCTCTACAAAATATCTAGAATTAGTCGAACGCAGTGGTGTGTGCCTGTAGTCCCAGCTACTTGTGAAGTTGAGGTGAGATCAAGTCTGCGTTGAACCGTGATCATGCCGCTGCACTCCAGCCTAGGGAACAGACTGAGACTCTGTTCCAAGAAAACGAACAAACAACAACAACCCCCCCAACAAAAAAAAAAAAAAAAAAAAAAAAAAAAAAAAAAAAAAAAAAAGAAAAGAAAAGAAAAAAGAAAAGAAAAGAAAGAGCAGGTTGGTGAGAACTGGCTTGGGCAAAAAGAAAAGGATGTGGAAAACATAGAAACCTCAGGCTATTTGACTGCATTATATTGTGGAAAAGATGGAAAGGCTTGAAAGGGCTTGCATCCAAAAAAAGTCTTTGAAAAATGTCATTCTTATCATTATAGTGCCCTGTGAGTCTCTACAGTTTTCCTTGTCTGTTGGAGTTTTGTATTAAAATTCCAGTACCCTTGTTTTTTACAATTTTTTTTTTTACCATTATTTGTCAAGAAGTAAGTATTGCTTTTACCTATGACAAAATTTGAAAAGGAAAATCTATGTGGAGTCAGGAAGTAGGTGCTCCTGACTGGAGAAAAAGATCTAGGAGGAAAAGTGGGAAGGTGCTAGAGGAAACCTATGGTTGCTTCACAAATTTGTCCAAGGACAGCCTTACCCTACAAAACAGACATCGTCCTTATGACCTAACACGTTGATAATCAAGATTTAAGCTCATCCACTTTCTTGCTTGCATGGAAAGAAGGAAGAGAATTCTTATACCTTCAATATCTGTGATTATTAGGTGTTTTCACAAATGATTTTTTATGTACTTCTTGTAATAGTTGCATGGCATACCAGTTATCATTTCTATAGCTAACGAAAAACAGAGTTGGAATGTAAAACCAGAATTCTAATAATAAGTCCAATTTTCTTTTTCCTTTTCAAGATGATTGTTCATTGCCTGGCTCTACTTGTTTCCTTTTTCTCTCTAACAATCCCACTACTGGCATTTTGGATATTCTTAGTCACATTTTCTCAGAATATCTCCCTGAATTAGGTACGATTGTTCCAATTTATAGATGAGGTATTTGAGGCACAAACAGATTAGGCAACAAGCCAGTGTTGCAGAGCTAGATAACAGTGCAGCCAGGATGCCATCTCAGGCATGCCGCCATGATCTGAGCCAACCCTGGGGCTTTTTCGGCCTCTTGGTTTCCAAGAGGACATCCCGTTTTGACTGTGATCTCCCTAGGATCCTGAGGACCCACTGGTTTATTTGTTGTGGGTATCACTAGAGGCTTGAAAAAAATATCTAGTGACCTTGGCACTGAGATGATCTACAAGTAGATATGCAAACCTTGGCCGTCGCCATGGTCCCTTCAACAAGGTCAGATCAGCGATGGGAAAACTGAAGAGTCTTGTCTGGTGTGGATTTCCTGTGACTGCTCTCACTCTGGTGCTGTCCAAGACCAATTTGGAGTTTACAGAAAAAACTAATGGAAACCAGAGTAACTGGAAACATTTTGCAGAGATAAGCTAGTAAGTTCAGACTTCTATTTTTTTTCTAATGAAAAAACCATAAAGGAAATATGTCAGAGGGTGAATATTGCCATCTCCCCTCCACCTCTAGTGGAAAGCAAGCAGGTAAGCAACAGGATACAGGGTGTCTTAGCAGAGTCTCTCATAACTCTGCCCCTCACTTGAGTGTAAATCATTCTCCAATTGCAGATCAGACATAAATCGTTCTGAAACCACAGTGCTCACTAAATGTTATTGTGTTATTGAGACATAAATCCTATGTCAGCTCGATGAAATGTCTATAGCGATCGCATTAAACAAGTCAAGGCAACTACTTAACGATTTCCAAACATTCTATTATTAAAGTTCAGACAAGAGGTTTGAGAGGAAAGCCATTTTAAAATGGACTTTTAACAGCCATTTCTCACATTTGTTTGATGAACAATAGCTGTAATGAGTGCCCCAGCTCTGAACTCCATCTCAGCAGACGGGCTTAGAATGGACAACATAGGTCATCAAGAGGAAGCAGCGTTCAGTTTTGGGAGCCCCCTTTGACCTTTGCAACTTCTCAGTATGTAAAGCACAGGCATCTCTATTTTATGTTGATGTTCATCTCAGGCATCTCTGTTTTAACCTGTCTCTAGAGCACCTTCTACAGGGTGAAGAATGACAAGAACTTGCTTTGTCCAATAGTTGTGATACCAGTCACCTGCTAACAGCTCCAATATATGTAAATTAAGTAGAGCATTTTATATCTGGACAGCTCCTTAGAGTTTCTGAGAATTTCTCCATGCATTTGATCTACATCCTCTTCCCCTTTCCCTGCTACTCTGTAGAAAAATTGAAATGATCAAAAAAAAGAACTTTTCTAACATCTTGCATCTACATTACAAATGTATCTGCATCTTCTTTTCCATCCCTGATGTCAGCATGGGAGACACGTTCTTCCATTGACTCACAATGAGTCATTCCACCTCTCCTGGAGTTTCATCCTTTTTGTCCCTTCTCCCACCCCCCACCCCCCAGGGACTTTGCAGTACCGAATTTTTTTCTCATCCTTGCTCTATTTACAACCATTTCTGTTTTTACTGACCCCTTCCTATTATCATTTAAATAGACTCAAGTCCTCCACATATTTAAATAAGCAAATAAGCCTCTGTCAAACTCCACCTCCATCTTCTGCCTTATATGTATCCTTCTTTCACTGCTAAACTTTTGTAAAATAGATATGTAATAGTTGTACATATTTACAGGGATCACATGGTATTTTGATACATGCAATCAAACTGTAATGATCAAATCAGGGTAGTTGAGATATCCATTACCTCAAATATTATCACTTCTTTGTGTTGGGAATATTCCAAATCTTCTCTTTTAGTTGTTTTGGAAATATAAAATAAGTTATTTGTAACTAGGGTCTTACTCTCTTACTCTTCACCTCCCCTTTAATTCTCAAGCCATGAGAGTCTGCCAAAGTCACTGGGTAGGTTAGAAGTCTGGCTATAAGTAGAAGAAAACACAGCTCAAAGTGGATTAAATTATGAAGGAAATTTTGGCTCACTTAATTGGAATACCAGGGGTAGAAAACTGATCAGACATCATTCCATCCTGTGGCTACAGGTCTGCTCCCTTACATGAATCAACTGGGCACAAGATGGCTGCAGCTGGTCCTGACTTCACCTTGGCACACAAACAATATTCAGAAGACGGAAAGTCATCCTTTCTTATAGGTTTTTTGGAAGTATAGAAACTTTTCCTACAAAGTCTCAGAAATTTCCTTTCACATTTTCTTGGTGTGAATTATGTGTTATATGCCAATTCCTGAAACAATTATTAAGGCCAGAGGGACGCCATGCAAGTGTCTCACTTACAACCATTAAAATTTCTCATGTATCAGTGGTTCTCAACCAGGAGTGATTTTATCCCTGAGGGTACATTTGGTATTGTCTGGAGTCATTTTTTATGGTTATGACTGGGGTGGGGTAGTAATGGCATCTAGTGGGTAGAGGCCAGCGATGCTGCAAAACATCCTACCGTGCACAGGATATCCCCCTACAACAAAGGATTACCAGCCTAAAATATCAATAGTGTCAACATTCTTTGTTATCTCCCACCTCCCATAAATCACTAGCCTCTGTGAATGCTAACTCTCACTTTCCTACTTCAAGTAACTATCATTTTTCACTGGTATCATTTCACTTGCATCATTTTTCTAACTGGGATGTCCAATTTTGCTGCCATTCAATTCACTTTGTATAATGCATTCTATATCAATTAAGGTCTGGCTATTTAAGAAATAAAATAAAAATAAGCAAGATATAAATTTATTTTTCTCTCATGCAAAAGAAGTCTGATGTTAGGTGGGTCCAGGGTTAAAAGTAGAGTTCCTTGGCATGGACCAAGTTTGTTCTATCTTGCTACTTTGCTATCTTTAACATGTGAATTTTTCTATGTGTTCCGAAGCATTTGATTGAACAACGACAATCACAACCACTGTGTCAACTAGCAAGAGGGGAAAATGGCAAAGAAAGGGTTAACTTCCTAGAAGTTAAACATATTTTTTCTGCTTACAGCTCATCAGACTTTACTTAGTCCTACTGCCACGCTTAGCTATGAAAGGCTGTCAAATGTGGGGCTTATTTCAAGTGCCTGTGGGTTTAACTAAAAATTACTATTTCTACTATTAAGGAAAGTGTGAGAAAATACATATTGTGTAACAACCAAATAGTCTCTGCCAGAAAGTCAGAGTCATCTTTCTAAAGAGAAAAAAATGATCATGCAATTTCTGCTTAAAATCCTTTTTAGATGACTCTATATGACAAATAGAATAAATTTTGAATCTCCTAATGAAAGAGGTTTAAAATGCTAACCACAGCTGGGTGTGGTGGCTCATGTCTGCAATCCTACCACTTAGGGAAGCAGAGGCAGTCAGATTGTTTGAGCCCAGGTATTCAAGACCAGTCTAGGCAACATGTTGAAGCTCTGTCTCTACAATAAATACAAAAAAATTAACCAGGCATGGTGGCGTGCGCCTGTAGTTCCAGCTACCTGGGAGGCTGAAGTGGGAGGATCACCTGAGCCAAGGCACTCCAGCCTGGGTGACAGAGTGAGACCCTGTCTCAAAAACAAAAAACAAAAAAGGTGCTTATCACTCTTTGATCTGTGCTGAACTTCTCTGGTCTTGTCCTTAATGATTTCCCCAAACTTATGCTACCTTCTCAAATGCAGTTATACTGCACTTATTAACAGGTTCCTAAACTACTCTTTCTCTCTGTCTCGCTCTATGCCCCTTTCTCCGCCTGAATTGCCCTTCCTTCACGTACCTAATTTCTGCTCCTTGTTTCTCTCTTTTCTCAGATCAGATGTTATTTTCTCTGGGACTCCTTTCTGGACACGTCATGATTGAGTGAGGAGGGCTCTCTTCTGTTTTCCCACAGCCCAAAATGCTCAGCCCTGTTTGAACAATGTGTTGTCATTGCCACTTTCCTTCTTGCATTGGCCCTTTAAGCTGTGCTTCTTTAGGGCAAAGATTGTGTCATAATACACAGTAAGCACTTATTAAATAATACTTGAATAAATGACTGCATTACCTCATTTGGCCCTCAGAAACACCCTTCAAGGCAAGCAACTTTATTTATTTTTACAGACTAATTAACTAAAGTTAAGGAAATTTATGTGTGCCCAAAGCCGTAACACCAGCAAGGGGCAGAACTTGGGCTGCTTCCAATTCTGATTTCCAATCTGGTTCTCACTTTACAATACCACAGGTTTTTTTTTTTTTTTTTTTTTAACTTATCCTCTCTTATGCTTACACTGTAATACTGACTTTGTGCTTTGTGTTCATGGGCATTTCGCAGTAGCACCCACTTGCCACTTTCAATTCACTCCAAGTTGTTATGGATCTTTAAACTGTTTTCTGTTCAGCCTTATACATGCAGATGTTATAAACCTCTCTCCATATATGCCTTTGCCTTGAAAGTATTTAAGACAAATGCAAAACCTGAAGAACATCATTGGTTCCCTATCCAATAGCGAATCTTCCTCTTTGGCTTTAGTAAAAATATAATTCCTTTAATTTAGATATTTGGTGGCCTTGTGTTTTAGAGAAAGCTGAGCTTCCCTGATCCACAAAGGCAATCTGTATTAGTCTAAGCAAAGACAGTAATCCTATTCCCCTTTCTAAGAGCTCATTTCGGAATGGGCATGTAAAACCAATTTTGCCAGTAATATTTAAAGGAAAGTCTACTCTAGGGCATCCTGTTTTTTTTTGTTGTTGCTTTTTGGTTTTTGGTTTTTTTTTTAAAGGACACAGTGAGAGGTTGTGGCATGTCTGTCTCCATGTTGTCATCAGCATTTCATCTTTTACTCTGCTTTGACCATCTTGAGTCCACAAGGAGTGTCAGTATGCTGAAGATGGCAGAGGGGAGACACAGATGCATCTGGCTCCTGATGACCTGCCTGAGTTTTGAATAGATCAACTCCAGGACTGTCCTACCTTAAGATTTCCTGTCATGTGAGAAACTCAACATTACTTAACATTTAAGCCACCCATAGTTGCATTTTTTCTGCTTCCTGCAACCAAAAGCATTCTAAATAGAATACCAACCTGGAACTGCATTGGGGAACTCATCAAAATGAACTCTACACTGACCTTTATGTAAAGAAAATCACATTGCTTGATCGTTCTCTTTCTTAAGTTTGGATTTCAGTGTTGCTCTTACATTAAATGCCTAATACATATTAATGATATATGAAATATATTAGATAATCTCTAAATTGTATAAACCTGAATCCAGTTCCCAAGAAACTTGTGCCACACTGCTATGACACTGAGTATGACCTTTCTCAGGATTTTTCATTCTGAGACCTTAGTTTTCTTCTCTCCAGTCTTTTATACACAGATAATATATGCCTTTGCCTTGAAAATACTAAATACCTTGGAGGATAATTCTTTGGGTCACTGACTTGCTAAAACATATATGTTCATTTAAAGTAAAATCTGCTGTGAAAAGGTCTGTCACACCCCATTTCCCATCAGAACTCTAACTCATTTTAGTCTGCTTCACCTCTTCCTCTGGGAAATATGAGACACGCCGTCTTTGGAAATAGTTTTGGCTTGTGAAAGGGAAGCCCATCAGTCATATTTTCAGGTGTAAGTCCTAAATTATGTATTTAAAATAAAATATATCCTCTCCTCTGGGGAAGTATGCATAGCATGACATATGAACCTGAAATGGCCTGTAGGTTTTACTTAGCTAAAGAGTGACATATACTTGTATGATTTTTTTTTTTTTTTTTTTTTGCAACCCCTCTGCCTATGACAGTAAGAAGAAATTACCTGAGAAGATAAGAATATTCTGGTTACTAAACAGATCCTGGATCTCATTCAGTCTAACAGCTTCATTTTACTGGGATCTGGCTCACTGCTTCTGGAACAATAGCTGATAAAGTCAATGGAGAAAGAATTCTTTAGAGTTTCTGATGTTGCTCCTATAGGAGTAGTTAGAGTTTACTCTGTGCAGGACTGGAGTGAGGAAGAGGGAGAGGCAGTAGATTTGTTGGAATGCCTAAATCAGTAATAAAGAGAGGTTATTGTGGCAGGGATAGGATAATGATGTGGGAAGGAGGAAGACAAAGAGATACAATGGGTTCTGTACAATTCAAGTGGTTAAGGGCATGGGTTCCATGCACATGAAGGTGCACTTGGGTTTGAATTCCAGTCCTCCATTTGGTAACTATGTATCTGTATTAGTTAGGCTACAGGCGTAGCTTCTATAACAAAGAGATTCAAAAAAATCAGTGCCTTAAACAAGTTAGAAATTAGTTTATATAACATGTGAAATTCTGGGTAAGGTGATTTGGGCTGTTAATTCCAGGTAGATGGTCCAGAACTGCTATGGAAGCTCTACCAGTATTAGGAATGCAGGATCTCTTTTTTCAAATAGCCTTTCCACCCTCAAAATTCTGTTTCCAACTCTTGCTCCAAGAAGGCTGCTCCAGCTCACACTCTCATGTCTGCATTCTAGACAGTAGACAGGAGAAGGAAGGGAAGGCATATTTCTACCACTAAGGGGCATGACCAAGAAGTTATATTAATCATTTCTGGTCATAGCCCTTCAACCAGCACTTGATCACATGGCTCTTCTTTGCTGAAATGGAATCTGAGAAGTAAAGCCTTAGCAGGATAGCAATGTGCCAGGTAAAATGTAAATTGCCATAGATAGGGAAATAAATCTAGGAGACATTTGCCTATGCCACAATGATGTAGGCAAATTACTTAATTCCATACATTAGTTTTTCCATATGTAAAATGAGAATTACAATACTTCCTACCCATATCAGATATGATTGTGCTCTGTTGTTAGTTACACAGAACCTGACAAGGCATAGCTATAAAGCAAGGTTTCTGAACTTCAGCACTATGGACATTTTGAACCAGATAATTCCTTATTGTGAAGGGCTGTCCTGTGCGTTGTGAAATGTTTAGCATCATTCTTGGCCTCTGCTCACTAGATGCCAGTAGTACTCCCCTCGTGAAAACCAAAAATGTCTCATAGCAATGTATCTTTGGGGGAAAATAGTCCCTGGCTGAGAACCGCTGCTATTGAGATAAGGGGTGTGAGTTGTGTTTTTCCCCCTCTACTTAAGATATCTGAAGAAAAGCAATTCAGGGCAGCATGGTCACTTAAAGAAGATTCAGTGATGACTTAAGGAGGAAGACCCTCCATTTTTCTGCTCTACCATTCTTGGCACATGGCTTTTGTCTATAGAGTTGTTGCTTATCATGGTCTGACCGCAATCTGGTTTTCTATCCTAGATAACTGGCATTGCCCCACTCAAATGCCAGTAAGAGCAGGAAGGCTTTTGCCTTTGTACTCCCATTATGTAGTGTAGTGCCTTGCATTAATATATATTTGTGCAGTGCAAAAAGTTATAACCTGAAAGTGGTATTTGTGGGCTTGTATCAATCAGGATTATTAGTTACAAAGGAAAAAAGTCATTCCTTGTAAGTATTAAAGGAGATAGGGCACTCACAGAGACTTGGGAAGGCTGAAGAGCCAAACCAGGAACATAATAGCCCAGCCAGGAACCATGCCCAACCATGCTCAACCAGGCTGCAGATCTGTTTTAGCAAAGCAGTGCCACTGCCACCTCTCAACACCACCACCATAGTGTCTACCCATGATGAGCAATGGAATGCTAGAAGGTCTTGCCTTGCTAGCCCCAAAGAAGCATATGCCACCATCTGTGTGACCACCAAGGTGCTTGACTTCTCATGCATACTCTTTCTCGCATTGCTCTCTATGATTGTTAATTTTATGTGTCAACTTCACTGGGCTACGAGTGCTCCAACATTTGGTGGAACGTTATTCTGGGAAGGTCTATGAGGGTTTTCTAGATGGGATTAACATTTGAATTAGTAGACTGAGTAAAGGAGATCCTCTTCCCCAATGTGGGTGGGACTCATCCCATCTGGTGAAGGCCTGAGTAGAGCAAAACTCTCACCCTCCCAGGAGTAAGGAGGAATTCATCCTACCTCCTGCCTGACTGCTTTTGAGCTGAGACATAGGTTTTTTTTGTTTTTTTTCTCCTTTTCCACTCATACTGAAATATTGGCTCTTCCTGAGTCTTGAGCCAGCCAGCATTCAGACTGAAACCACATCATCAGCTCTCCCGGGTGTCCAGCTTTCTGACTGCAGATTTTGGAACTTGTCAACCTCCATAATTACATGAGCCAATTCCCTTTTTTTTTTTTTTTTTTTTTTTTTGAGATGGAGTCTCATTCTATTGCCCAGGCAGGAGTGCAATGGCGTGACCTCGGCTCACTGCAACTTCCACCTCCCATGTTCAAGCAATAATCCTACCTCAGCCTCCCAAGTAGCTGGGATTACAGGTGCATGCCACCCTGACCAGCTAATTTTTGTATTTTTAGTAGAGGTGGGGTTTCACCACATTGGCCAGGCTGGTCTTGAACTCCTGATCTCAAGTGGTCTGCTCGCCTTGGCCTCCTAAAGTGCTGGGATTGTGGGCATGAGCCACTGCGCCCTGCTGCCAATTTCTTATAATAAATCTCTGTCTCTCTCTTTTAAAATATATATATATATTATATATATGTATGTATATATACACAATGTACTGTTGCTTCTGTTTCTCTGAAAAACTCTGACTAATACAGTCACCAAATTAAAATCTCAAATAGGTATGACTGAGTGATGATCCAGGTCACATGTCTACAGCCTAGCTGCAAGTGAACTGAGAAAATGAATGTTCTGACATCTTCCTGTGAAAGGCAAGATGAACACGGTGGAGAACTATTAAAATACAGGGATGGTGTCAAGATGTTGGAGACTACAAATGATAAATGCTTTTCTCATAATTGGCCTTGTGCCTTAGAAGAAAACATATGTAGAGACACATTGAATGTGGCCCACTCATTATCCTGAATGTCACCTTTGTGAGAAAAGGAAGGAATCGACAATTCCTCTTCCTTCCCTACAGCTGGAAACAGAACTTGCCTTTGCCATCAGTTCCTTTACATTTTATCTGAGTCACTCCCTGATGCTCCTCTGTTGCCCTCTCCCTCTCTCTCTCTTCCTCCCTCCATCCTTTCTTTTCTACCTTCTTCATTTTCTTTTATATAGTTCTTTGTTTTTGCTTCAGGTGCATTGATGCATACAAACATAAAAACATCTGCTGGCTGAGTGTGGTGGCTCATGACTGTAATTCCAGCAGTTGGGAGGCGGAGGTGGACAGATCACTTGAGCCCAGGAGTTCGAGACCAGCCTGGGCAACATGGTAAAACCCCATCTCTACAAAAAAATACAAAAATTAGCCAGGCCTGGTGGCAGGCACCTATAGTCAAGCTACTTGGGAAGCTGAGGTGAAAGAACACTTGAGCCTGGAAGGTGGAGGTTACAGTGAGCAGTGAGCCGAGATTGTGCCACTGCCCTCTAGCCTGGGCCATAGAGTAAGACTCCATAAAAAAAAAACAAAAAAGTTCATTGCTTTTCTTAGTTCATGGCACTTTACCATCATGAGTCCATTCACGGGTCTTTTCTTGTTTTGTTTATTGTTTGTTTATTAATTCCTTTAAAAAGTTTTTACTTTATCTTATTAAATTTGTTTTTTCCAGGTCAGGTGTGGTGGCGCACTCTTGTAATCATGTCTGTAATCAGGCACACGCCTGAGGTCAGGAGTTCGTGACCAGCCTGACTAACATGGTGAAACCCCGTCTCTACTAAATACAAAAAAATTAGCCCAGCATAGTGGCGCATGCCTGTAATCACAACCACTTGGGAGGCTGAGACAGGAGCATCACATGTACCTGGGAGGTAGAGGTTGCAGTGAGCAGAGAGAGTGCCATTGCATTTCAGCCTGGGCAATAAGAGCAAAACTCCGTCTCAAAAAAAATTTTTTTCTTTTACAATATGTTCATGGGTACATATGGTTTTTGGTTACATGGATAAATTATATAGTGGTGAAGTCTGGGCTTTTAGTGTACCCATCACCTGAACACTGTACGTTGTACACAATAGGTAGAATTGTGTACACCTCTTGAATACTTTGCATACCCATAGCTTAGCTCCCACTTAAAAGCCACATGTGGTATTTGGTTTTCTGTTTCTGATTTACTTCACTTAGGATAATAGCCTCCAGTTCCATCCAAGTTGTTGTAAAAGACATGATTTTTTTTTTTTTTTTTTTTTTTTTTTGGCTGAGTAATATTTCATGGTATATAGACATCACATTTTCTTTACCCACTCATTGGTTGATGGGTACTTCAGTTGTTTCCATAACTTTGCAATTATGAATTGTGCTGCAATGAACTTGCACAAGAAGGTGTCTTTTTTACATAATGACTTCTTTTCCTTTGGGTAGATACGCAGTAGTGAGATTGCTAGATTAAATGGTAGATCTACTTTTAGCTTTTTGAGAAATCTCCATACCATCTTTCTTAGTGGTTGTACTAATTTACATTCCCACCAGCAGTGTATAAGGGAATGCTTTTCCCGCATCCGCACTTAAATTCCTATATCCCACTCCCATTGTTCTCTCTACACATAGACAAACATTCTCAGATGGTGCATAACGGTTTTAACACGTTCTTACAAAATATATATTGTGTACTTATCATGGCATGTGATATGATTTGGCTGTGTCTTCACCCTAATCTCATCTTGAATTCCCACATGTTGTGGAAGGTACTTGATGGGAGGTAACAGAATCATAGGAGCTGGTCTTTCCTGTGCTGTTCTCATGCTAGTGAATAAGTCTCACAAGATTTGATGGTTTTAAAAATGAGTTTCCCTGCACAAGCTCTCTTTTTGTCTACCACCATCCACATAAGATGTTACTTGCCCCTCCTTGCCTTCAACCATGATTGTGAAGCTTCCCCAGCCACATGGAACCTCTTTCTTTTGTAAATTGCCCAGTCTCAGCATGTCTTTAGTAGCAGTGTGAAAATGAACTAATATGGTAAATTGGTACCAGTAGAGGAGATGCTGCTGAAAAGATATCTGAAAATGTAGAATCAACTGGAACTGGGTAACAGGCAGAGGATGGAACAGTTTGGAAGGCTCAGAAGAAGACAGGAAAATGTGGGAAAGTTTGGAACTCTTTAGATACTTGTTGACAAAAATGCTGATAATGATGTGGACAATGAAATCCAGGCTGAGGTGGTCTCAGATGGAGATGAGGAACTTGTTGGGGATTGGAGCAAAGGTGACTCTTGTTATATTTTAGTAAAGAGACTGGTGGCATTTTGCCCCTGCCCTAGAGATTTGTGGAACTTTGAACTTGAGAAATATGATTTAGGGTATGTGGTAGAAGAAATTTCTAAACAGCAAAGCATTCAAGATTTGACTTGGGTGCTGATAAAGGCATTCAGTTTTATAAGAGAAACGGAGTATAAAACTTCAGAACATTTGCAGCCTGATGATGCAACAGAAAACAAAATCCTATTTTCTGAGGAGAAAATCAAGCAGGCTGCAGAAATTTGCATAAATAATGAGGAGCTGAATGTTATTCCCCAAGACAATGGGGAAAATGTCTCCAGGGCATGTCAGATGTCTTCATGGCAGCCCCTCTCATCACAGGCCTGGAGACGTAGGAGGCAAAAATGGTTTTGTAGACTGGGCTGAGGGTAGCTGTGCTGTGTGTAGCCTAAGGACTTTGTGCCCTGTGTCCTAGCCACTCCAATTGTGGCTGAAAGTGGCCAGTGTAGAACTCAGACCATGGCTTCAGAGAGTGCAAGCCCCAAGCCTTGGCAGCTTCCATGTGATGTTGAGCCTGCAAGTGCACAGAAATCAAGAACTGGGGTTTGGGAGCCTCTGCCTAGATTTCAGAGGATGTATGAAAATGCCTGGATGCCCAGGCAGGAGTTTGCTGCAGGGGCAGGGTTCTCATGGAGAACCTCCACTAGGGCAGTGTGGAAGGGAAATATGGGGTCAGAGCCCCACACAGAGTCCCTACTGGGGAACTGCCTAGTGGAACTATGAGAAGAGGGCCACCATCTTCCAGACCTCAGAATGGTAGATCCACCAACAGCTTGCGCCGTGCACGGAAAAGCTGAAGACACTCAATGCCAGCCCATGAAAGCAGCTAGTCATGCTTAGACATATATGATTAATCAGGCATAATCTGATTAGTCATGATTACGAGGGAGGCTGTACCCTGTAAAGCCACAGGGTCGAAGCTACCCAAGACCATGGGAATGCACCACTTGCATCAGCATGACCCAGATGCGAGACATGAAGTCAAAGATCATTTTGGAGCTTTAAGATTGGACGGCGAAAAGAAAATCAGGGGGCGGAGCAAGATGGCCGAATAGGAACAGCTCCAGTCTCCAACTCCCAGCGTGAGCGACACAGAAGACCGGTGATTTCTGCATTTTCAACTGAGGTACTGGGGTCATCTCACTAGGGAGTGCCGGACAATTGGTGCTGGTCAGCTGCTGCAGCCCGACTAGCGAGAGCTGAAGCAGGGTGAGGCATCGCTTCACCCGGGAAGCGCAAGGGGGAAGGGAGTCCCTTTTCCTAGCCAGGGGAACTGAGACAAACAACACCTGGAAAATCGGGTA
>NW_016804458.1:80205-90293 GCF_001698545.2 Rhinopithecus bieti | reverse complement strand
CGGGGGGGAGGGATTGCATTGGGAGTTATACCTGATATAAATGACGAATTGATGGGTGCTGACGAGTTGATGGGTGCAGCACACCAACATGGCACAAGTATACATATGTAACAAACCTGTACGTTATGCACATGTACCCTAGAACTTAAATTAAAAAAAAAAAGAAAAGAAAAGAAAAGAAAAGAAAAAAAAAAAAAGATTGGACTGCACCACTGGATTTCAGACTTGTATCAGGCCTGTAGTCCCTTAGTTTTGCCCAATATCTCCCGTTTGGAATGGCTGTATTTACCCAATGCCTGTGTCCCCATTGTATCTAGGAAGTAACTAACTTGCTTTTGATTTTATAGGCTCATAGGCAGAAGGGACTTGCCTTATCTCAGATAACTTTGGACTGTGGACTTTTGAGTTAATGCTGAAATGAGTTAAGACTTTGGGGAACTGTTGGGAAGACACAATGGTTTTGAAATGGTGGGACATGATACTTGGGAGGGGCTGGGGTGGAATGATATGATTTGACTGTCTCCCCACACAAATCTCATCTTGAATTGCCACGTGTTGTGGGAGGGACCCGGTGGGAGGTACTTGAATCATGGGGCCAGGTCTTTCCTGTGTTCTCATGATAGTGAATAAGTCTCATGAGATCCAATGGCTTTAAAAAGAGGAGTTTCCCTGCAAAAGCTCTTCCTCTTTGCCAGCCACCATCCACGTAATATGCGACTTGCTCCTCCTTGCCTTCCACCATGATCGTGAGACCTCCCCAGTCACGTGGAACTGTGAGTCCAATTAAACCTCTTTCTTTTATAAATTGCTTAGTCTCAGGTATGTCTTTATCAACAGCATGAAAATGGACTAATACAGCATGCATTTTTAATTTATCTAAGTGATATTGGGATCTTTTTTAAAATTATACTTTAAGTTTTGGGATACATGTGCAGAACATGCAGGTACGTTACATAGGTGTATACCCATGCCATGGTGGTTTGCTGCACTCATCAACCCATCATCTACATTAGGTATTTCTCCTAATGCTATCCCTCCCCTAGCCCCCCACCCCCGACAGGCCCCACTGCGTGATGTTCCCGTCCCTGTGTCTATGTGTTCTCATTGTTCAACTCCCACTTATGAGTGAGAACATACAGTGTTTGGCTTTCTGTTCCTGTGTTAGTTTGCTGAGAATGATGGTTTCCAGCTTCATCCATGTCCCTGCAAAAGATGGCTGCATAGTATTCCATGGTGTACATGTGCCACATTTTCTTTATCCAGTCTATCATTGATTAACATTTAGGCTGGTTTCAAGTCTTCACTGTTGTGAACAGTGCTGCAATAAACATATGTGTGCATGTATTTCTCCTAATGCTATCCCTCCCCTAGCCCCCCACCCCCGACAGGCCCCACTGCGTGATGTTCCCGTCCCTGTGTCTATGTGTTCTCATTGTTCAACTCCCACTTATGAGTGAGAACATACAGTGTTTGGCTTTCTGTTCCTGTGTTAGTTTGCTGAGAATGATGGTTTCCAGCTTCATCCATGTCCCTGCAAAAGATGGCTGCATAGTATTCCATGGTGTACATGTGCCACATTTTCTTTATCCAGTCTATCATTGATTAACATTTAGGCTGGTTTCAAGTCTTCACTGTTGTGAACAGTGCTGCAATAAACATATGTGTGCATGTGTCTTTATAGTAGAATGATTTATAATCCTTTGGGTATATACCCAGTAATGGGATTGCTGGGTCAAATGATATTTCTGGTTCTAGATCCTTGAGGAATCACCATACTGTCTCTCACAATGGTTGAACTAATTTACACTCCCACCAACAGTGTAAAAGCATTCCTATTTCTCCACATCCTCTCCAGCATCTGTTGTTTACTGACTTTTTAATGATTGTCATTCTAACTGGTGTGAGATGGTATCTCACTATGGTTTTGATTTGCATTTCTCTAATGACCAGTGATGATAAGCTTTTTTTCATGTGTTTCTTGGCCATGTAACTGTCTACTTTTGAGAAGTGTTTGTTCATATCCTTTGCCCACTTTTTGACTAGAAAATCTAGAAGAAATAGACAAATTCCTGGATACATACACTCTCCCAAGACTAAACCAGGAAGAAGTCTAATCCCTGAACAGACCAATAACACGTTCTGAAATTGAGGCACTAATTAATAGTTTGCCAACCAAAAAAAGCCCAGGACCAGTTGGATTCACAGCTGAATTCTACCAGAGGTGCAAATAGGAGCTGGTACCGTTCCTTCTGAAATTATTCCAAACAGTAGAAAAAGAGGGACTCCTCCCTAACTCATTTTACAACAGATCATTTTTATATTACATGTTGTTTCCTTTTTTTTTCATTAGGTAATGTATATCTGTTGAAGTTGCTTTCTGTTCACCTACTTGGTTACTTCTAACTGCTGCATGATTTTCATTCAGCACATTTTTCTAACCATTCTCCTGAAATGGACACCTACAGTGTTTCAAACTTCTCATCATCAAACACCCACTATCAAGAATACACAGAATTGAACATCTTCAGTATGCCCTCTTATTGACCTGAGTGAGTAGTCTTTGGTAAATATGGCTAGGTAGAATTGCCAGGTCAAGGGGGTACAGATTGGTGACTTGTGCATATGGTGTCAGTTTGCTGTCCAGAATGGCTGCAGCAGTTGACTTTGGTATGTGTTCGTTGCAGTATTGAGGGTTCCTATATACCCACATTCTCTCTAATATTTGGCATTCCAATCATTCCCCAACCCATTTTTCTTTTGCCAGTCAAATACATGTAAGTAATAGCTCACTAATCTAGCCTGTGTTCTCTGATTAGTCATGATTATGAGTAGCTTGTTCATGTGCTTGTTAGTCCTCTGGGGTTCCACTACTGTCAAATATGTTTTATACCTTTGGTATTTTGTCTCTTGTTAATTATGAAGAGTTTCCAATAAATTCTAAATAATTACATTTTAGTTTTTGGAATCAGAAATATAATTTCCTATGATTTCATCCATCTGTTAACTTTTTTTTGAGACAGAGTTTTGCTCTTGTTGCCCAGGCTGGAGTGCAATGGCGTGATCTAGGCTCACTGCAACCTCTGCCTCCCGGGTTCAAGCGATTCTCCTGCCTCAGCTTTCTGAGTAGCTGGGATTACAGGCTTACAACACTATGCTTGGCTAATTTGTGTGTGTGTGTGTATTTTTAGTAGAGACAGGGTTTCACCATGTTGGTCAGGCTGGTCTTGAACTCCTGACCTCAGGTGATCCACCTGCCTTGGCCTCCCAAAATGCTGGGATTACAAGCGTGAGCCACTGTGCCCAGCCACTGTTAACTTTTCCTAAGGGTCTTTCATTGAATGGGAAGTGTTAATTTAAACATAATTATATACATGTGAGAAAGAGAGAGAGAGATGGGGAGTGTGTGTGTGTGCGCGTGTGTGTGAAGGGAGAGAAAAAGGTAGAATTATGTTGTCTTACATTATTTTGTTTAAGAAATATTAATCCAAATTATTCAATCACATTTTCCATTAACTACATGCATTTAATATTCTTTTTTAAAATTTTAATTTAATGTACAATTCATTTTTGTGTGTGATGTGTAGGAGTTCAGTACTTTTTTTCATATGTTGAGCCAGCTTTCTAATATCATCTGTCAAATAATTTATCTTCTCTCTTCCATTGATTTCGGATATCACCTTTATTGTACATTAATTTGCTCAATAAAAATGGCTTTGTCTCTGTATTCCATATTCTGTTCTGTCAGTCTATTTGATCTTTTGATTTTTTTTTTAATTTTAAAATTTTTAATCTTATACAATGTAGGTATATGGAATATTTTGGTACAGGCTTGCAATGCAAAATAATTACATCATGGAGAATGAGGTATCCATCCCCTCAAGCATTTATTCTTTGTGTTACAAACAGTCCAATTATACTCTTTTAGTGATTTTAAAATATACAATTAACTTATTATTGACTATAGTCACCCTGTTGTGCTATCAAATAGTAGGTCTTAATTTTCTATTATTTGTACCCATTAACCATTCCTGCCTCCCCCCATCACCCAACTAGCCTTCCCAGCCTATGGTAACCATCCTTCTACTCTCTATGTCCATGAGTTCAATTGTTTTAATTTTTTGGTTTCACAAATAAGAGAGAACATGCAATGTTTGTGTTTCTGTGCCTGGCTTATGTCACTTCACATAATGATATCCAGTTCCATCCATGTTATTGCAAATGACAGGGTCTCATTCCTTTTTGTGGCTGAATAGGCTGAATATTACCTCATTATGTATATGTACCTCATTTTCTTTATCCATTCATTTGTTGATGGACACTTAGGAGGTTGCTTCCAAATCTTGCCTATTGTGAACAGAGCTGCAACAAACATCGGAGTGCAGATATCCTTTTGATACACTGATTTCTGTTACAGGCTCAAAGAGTGAGGGTCGTGATCAACTCAATATACCACTGGAGGCTATATGAGTAAGCAGCAAGCTGTTTCTCATGAATGCAGAATGTTGGCAAACTGACAAACTGTGCCTGACACCCAGAAGGAATGCTGAGGGCAGCCATGCCCCAAGTGCAGTGTTTCTTGTGATTAAGCACATCTGAAGTCTCTTAGTAATAATATGAACCTGCGATCAATTAAGCAGCTGACCAATCATTACCTCCTCCTCCCTGCTCATGCTACCTAATAGATATGAAGGGCTGTGGAAGCTCAGGAGTGGTTGCCTTTGCTCACTAGAAGCAGGGAGCTCTCCTTCTCCTGGACCCTTCCTTTAAAACAGTTTCTTTTGTCTTCAAGTTTTTATTTCTACGTTTGTCCCTTTGTTCAGTCTTGTAATGACAGTCTCAAGTAGTAACAGTAGTAACTGTCGTAGTGACAGTCTCAAGTAGTAATTGTGGCAGTCGGCCACAAATTTCCTTTCTTTTGGGTGTACACCTAGGAGCAGAATTGCTGGATCATATGATAGCTCTATTTTTAATTATTTGAGGAACCTCCAAGGTCTTCGCCATAGTGGTTGTACTAATTTACATTCCCACCAACAGTGTACAAGGGTTCCCTTTCCTCCACATCCTCGCAACCATTTGTTATTTCCTGTCTTTGGGATATAAGCCATTTTAACTGGGGAAGGAGGATATCTTATTGTAGTTTTGATTTGCATTTCTCTGATGATCAATGATGTTGACCACCTATTTGACCTTACACCAATGCCATATTTTCTAATTGCTCCAACTTTGTAGTGTGCCATAACATGTGACAGGACAATCCCACCATTTAACTCTTAAATTTTTAATTTGCTATAATTATTCATAGGCTTTTGGTCCTCTCTAAAAATTTAAATATAAACTACAAATAGAAAAAACATAAAATAAAACAGTAATTTTGATTGAGTTTGCATTTACTTAATAGATTAACTTGAGGAAGAATTGACATATTTGTAATATAAAAGCCTTCTATCCAAGTGCATGAAATTTCTTTCCATTTAATCAAATTATCTATTTTATTCCTTATTAAAGGCCGTGAAGTTTTGTGTATTCTTGCTTAGATTATTTCTTAGAGATTATTTTTCATAACATTGTGAAAATTGTGTTATTCTATATACTTTTTTCTGGTTAGTTATTGCTGTTATCAATGAATGCTGCTGATTTTTGTAAGTTTGTCTTCTATCTGATATCTTTCTGAATTATCTTATTGGTGGTAAGAGTTTTGGTTGTTTTGTTGACAATCATATCATCTGCAAATAATGACGATTTTATCTCCTTTTTTCCTTATTGCATTGACAAATATTTCTACTTCTATATTGAGTAATATTTTCAAAGTAAATCACCATGTCTTGTTCCAGTTCTTAAAAGAATTGGACTATGTGTTCTAAATTTTATACTTGTATATTTATATTCAATTTAAAAGCCCTCTTGTAGTTCTAATTTGCTATATTTAAAAATCACAAATGAGTATTGAACCTTATGAAATAGTTTTCTGCTTTGAGATGATCAAAGATTTCTTATAATTTTGTTGATAGATTTTCCTGATCAATAATCATTCTTTCATTAAGGAGGATATTTCTTCTTAATTACATTGATTATTTTAAAAATACAATGTTGGATTTGGTTAGTTAACATTGTATTTAGGATGTTTGCATTCTGTTCCAAAGTAAAAGGGGTCATAATATTTTTTTCTTGCACTGTCCTTTTCTAGTTTTGGAATCAAGATTATGATAGCTTCAAAAATGGTCTTGGCAGCTTTATTTTCTTTTATTATTTAGGGGAAGCTTCAATATGATAAGATTTGATTTCTTAAAAGTACAGTAAAATTTACCTATAAAGTTACATGAGCCTAGGGTTTTGAAGAAAATAAGTCTTTGATCACCTTTAAATATATAAGTATATTTAAATAATATTTATCTACTCAAGTCTTCTACTCTTGAGCCAATATGACACTTTATAAATATAGTAATGTATCTATTTTATTTAGCTTTCCAAACTTACTAGTACATAGATATTTAAAATAGTCGTGTACATCCATATATGTGTATATAAAACTTCTATTATGCTTGTATTTCTTTCCCATTTTTCATCCCATACTTTGTTTATTGGCATCTTCTATCTTTTCTCTTGATTAATCTTATGAGATTCATCTATATCAGTGGTTTTTTTTTTCAGATTCAGGTTTAGGTTGCTATTCTTTCATCAATTTTTCTGTTATTTGTTTTATTTAATTCTATGGATACATAATAGTTGTATATATTTATGTGGTATGTGTGATATTTTGATGCAAGCATACACTGTATAATGATCAAATCAGGGTAATTGGGATATCTATCATCTTAAACATTTATTATTTCTTTGTGTTAGAAACATTACAATTCTACTCTTCTAGTTACTTTGAAATGTACAATAAATTATTGTTAACTATAGTGGCTCTATTGTGTTACCAAACACTAGATCTTATTCCTCCTTTCTAATTGTATTTCTGTACCCAATTAACTAACCCTTCTTCATCCTCCTCCCCACTACCCTTCCCAGCCTCTGGTAAGCATCATTTTACTCTCTGTCTCCATGAGATTATATATTTTTTAGCTCCCACATATATATGAGAACACGCAATACTTGTCTTTCTGTGTCTGGCTAATTTCACTTATTATAATGTCATTCAGTTCCACCCACGTTGTTACAAATGACAGGATTTAATTTTTTTATGGCTGAATAATAATTCATTGTGTAGTTTCTTTCTTATTTTTGATGTTTGTTCCTGATCTATTACAAATTTCTTGAGTTAAATGCATAGCTTTAAAAAATCCTTTCTTGGTTCCTAAAATTCATGAAAATTTTATTCCAAAAAAAGAATCAATAAATGGAGGGCCCAAAATGATAGATTTGGGGCTTTTATAAGATTGCAATATTGAAAAAAAAAATGCTTACAGACTAGAATATATACCTCCAAAAGCCAGGGTGAGATAACAACGAAATAATGACTAAAGCTCAAATGGTTTGCAAGATTTAATTTTAAAATTCTATAATTATAATTTGGAAATCTCAATTTTGCTGAGAAATTTTGAGGGAGCTTCTATTTTCATAAAATGAACTTACAATCATACCAGGATGAAATAAAATTTTAAGATGGTCAGTGATTTTTCAACATTTCAGTGTACCAACAAATTCAAAAGAATTATGGCTAAAGAGACTTTATTTGACGTTTTGTCTTGTAAAACCGTTTTTTTGAAGAAACGGACACTGGATGGAGACAAAAAGATAGCACAGGTGAAATGGGCTGAGATAGTCACCTGTCAATTCCACAAAACCTAAATGCAGAACACCCTCCATATAGCGAAATTTGCTCCAACTTACGGATACCTTAGCACCTGTGGGAAAGTATCTTCTCAATTAGAAGTAACATGGTCTACAGAGACACATCAATTGAAGAGACATGAAGTAAAAGACATTAAGGCTGGTTGAAGACAATTTTATGAAAAAATAAATATAATACGACCATATGGCAAGACAATATATTGCAGAAAAATAGCCAGATCACAGTATTATTCTGCTTGTTATTTTTAAATATTCAGATAATCCACTTAAGAATTTATTATTTTTTAAATAAGAAATGAGATCTTACTCTGTTACTCAGGCTAGGGTGCAGTGGCATGATCATAGCTCACTGCAGCCTTGAGTTCCTGGGCTCAAGCGATTCGCCTGCCTTAGCATCCCCAGTAGCTGGGACTATAGGTACATGCCACCATGCTCAGCTAATTTTTAAATATTTTTGTAGAGATGGGGTCTCACTGTGTTGCCCAGGCTGGTCCCAAACTCCTAGCCTCAAGTGATCCCTTCCACCTGCCCAGCCTTCCAAGTAGTTCGGTTTACAGTCATGAGCCACTACACTCAGCCTACTTAAGAATTTTCACAATTTTGTTTTAAGCATATGGATATGCTTACAGACTAGAATATATACCTCATATATATATATAAATAATATATATAAAACATACAATATGTTTTGTTAGAGCAAAATTCACTGTTTCAAAATATTTTTTGGATGAAACTAGTTTATAGGTTCATCAATAAAATAACACCAAGTTGTAAATTAAGAGATAAATATTTTAAAAGTATACTGAATTATTTCACTGATTTCTTCTCACTTCAGAACAGACCTGCTTTAAGATCCCAGTGGTAAAATCACCCTAGCCTTCAGAAACTTTGACTCTTCCTATGTTTTTGGTACTTTATTTTTAATGGTGGTTATCATCCTCTACATCGGCTGTTGGTGTCGACTGCATCTCTACTGATCATACCCTTATTCCATGCAGGAAATAGGGAAAAGAGGAAAATACCAAAAGAGGCTCATGCCTCCTGCCCACATATATCCTTTTTTTCCCAGGGTTCTCACCAAACAATTTTGGCTTACGTTTCATTGGCCACCCAGTACTTTCAGAGAGGCTAGTAAACATAATGCTTTAACTGGGCACATTGCATTTTAGAATGCAACTGGGAGTTTGATCTTAAAATTAAGGGATGGGGCTTACTTTTCTATGCAAATGGTAGTATCTGCTACGTATATTCCCTTGTTTTGTGTACATTAAAGTTCCTCATTGCTGAAGATGGAGTGAGGGAAGCTTTGAGTTTCCCCTTAAAATCAATGCTGTTTTGAAAAAACTTCTTAATTTAAAAATTTTAAATTAAAATTTTTCTTTTAAAATTTCCTCAAAGTTTTTTAATTTCCAGTCCATATCAAATTAATATTTTAGTAAAGTACAATAAAAATAATTCAAAAATAAAATTGAAAAACACAGATAATAACAATTTTTTATTATTAGATTCAAACAAACATTACTTTTTAATGAATATAATTCGAATAAGCATAACAGAAAAATTATAAATAGTTATCACTGAAATGTGTAGACAGGTGATTAAAATAGATAATTTCTATTACACTTGTAATTTTTGGTCAGTTGCAATTATGACTAAACAGTAAGTTTTAAGTAAAATAGCCTTTCTGATTAAATGCCTTATTCACACTTTGAAAACATACTATGTATATCAATATTAATGTGATAAATTAGTTTGCTTTTTTCTCATATAATAGTGGTTAGACTTATGACAATGTTATTCCTGTGAGATAACATGCATCTAAATTATTTTTGTTTTGCTTTTATAACACTCAGAGTAGAGAAACCAGAGCTACAGAGCTTTACTGACAGGAATGGAAGATGATATATTAAAGCAATTTTAGCAAGCTCTGGATACTCACTTTTGTCTTTTATTCCAAATAAATAAAGCAAGTGTTGCTAAATTTTCAAATTCAATCCATCAATACCCAGTTCCAACAATATATTCTAAAATTTCAAGTTCAATTTAAATTATTTTTCAAAGAAAAATAGATTTCAGATTCATGACTCTTCTAAGCATCTATCTCCTTTTGTTGAAAAATAAAATCCCAAATTCTATCAAATTCTAAGCTATTAGGTTGACATTTTTTTGCAGATAAGCAGTATCAGAATCATTATTTCATTGACAATTATTGTGAAATTAATTAAATGTCATAATAATCTGTGGAAACTGTTTTTCCAAGTTTCTTTCATTTCTGTCCTTTAATCTTATGTGCC
>NW_016804458.1:56931-79979 GCF_001698545.2 Rhinopithecus bieti | reverse complement strand
AGGGGGGAGGGGGGAGGGATTGCATTGGGAGTTATACCTGATATAAATGACGAATTGATGGGTGCTGACGAGTTGATGGGTGCAGCACACCAACATGGCACAAGTATACATATGTAACAAACCTGTACGTTATGCACATGTACCCTAGAACTTAAAGTATAATAAAAAATAAAAATAAAAAATGCATTGCATTCTTTTCTTAAATGGAATTCTTGAAATCATTAGAAATACTAATGTAGCTATCAGAAAAGGTATTTTTACAATGCTGTAAAAATCAGCAAGTCTAAATTTTAAATTCACGGCTTTAAGAAGATGGAAACAAATTGATTTTTTACCTTGCAGAAATACTAACAGTTCCTTTCATAGTTCAAATAATTCCAACATAACTTTTCCCCAGGATGACAGTTGTATCTCAGCATACAAGAGTTGTTTACTATCAGCTTGCAAATTATCATAATAACGAAGAGAATTCTCAAATTTAACACATTTGTCTCTTAGCATTTCACAATTTTTACTATATCACTAATCACACTGTTTAGAGCAGAAGACACTTTATTCATAACAACATTTTCTTGGTGAGAAACTGGTGCATTGGTTTACATTCTAGTGCAAGCTCCATAATCTTCAACAGATTCCCAAATGTTTTCATCATTGCAGCTGTGCCATCTGAACATTCTCCTACACAAAATCTAAATTCCAAATCACACTTTAGATGATATAATTCTTACTAGTTTTTTATAGTTACAAGTTAGCTGCGGTTGTCAGCAATGAAGCTGAAAGTGAAGTGCTTCCTTCATAGTATCACGATTAAATTGGACATAAATGCAAATAATTGTCATGGTAGTGGTGCTTGTGCATTTGTCAAAATGCAGTAAAGAATTGCTCACCAGCTTTATTTGTTCTATGACTCTGTCTTCCTTACCACTAGTTCATTCCTGAACACACCAGCCAATAGAATCACTGGAGAGTTCTACTTGAGTTCTCTTCTTGGTTGCAGATTTATTCCAAATTTCAAAGCATCTATCTTTAATAAATTTTCATATTAACGTATTGAGGTTGAAGTGTGTTGTTGCAGAGGTGCACTGGCTTATAAAGAATGAAACCATCAAAGCTCTACATGGGTTTGTTATTGTTTGTTTTAGCAATTCGAAGTGTTACTTTACAAGAAAGCTACAGCGGCCTCGTATTTACAGGTGTAGTATTTATACATATTCCTATACACTTACATACATACAAGCATGGTATTTGAGCATATGCTCTATCAGTTGTCTAATTTAATATACTTTATTCAAAGTGTTTGATTTTTAATGTAGTTCTTCAAGTTTCATATGTTAATGGTACTTTTGCTCTGATGGTCTCATTGCTTTATCAGCTACTACATCTCTGCAATAACACACTTCAACCTCAACTATGGTTACAAAATCAATATATGGGGGATCACACATGTCAAATCAATACAAACTCTTTGGATCTTCAGTTTTTTAAATAACTTCTGTTTTCAACATTTGCTTTTCTGCTACTGCCACATTCATAAGAGATGTGTCTTTTCTTGACAAAAAAAAAAAAAAAAATCCAGTGACATAGTACAAACTGAACATGAGAATTAAAAATAAACAAGACAAATATTTTCTATCCTATTATACTTGATACTATTCAGCTAAATTGAAAACCAGGCTTGATTTCAATTTAAGCTGAGTATAAAAATGATAAGTTATAAAAAAATGCTTATATTTTCTCAAATTTTTACATGCTTTTAGTTTCCACATGATGAGTCAACTTTAAAATAATCATGTCATGTCATAACATTATTCTACAGTGCACTCAGGTCTCACTCCATGGGTATGCAACCTGTGTATTCACACAGTTCCTACCATTTCATGTTGGGCTCAGGAAATTATGTAACGAGTCCTTGCAGGCAAGAAAAATATAACTCAAGGCACATGTAACTCACTTTCTGAGTTAGTCGCACTCAAATTGGCTTATCCTCTGTTCAATGATACCGGTCCATTGACCGCCTGCTTGGATATCATGCAATGTCAAGCAAATTGCTGTATACATTTCTAAATGTTTACTGTTCATTTCCAGGATTATCTCATCACACACTGGTAACGACCAGTCATGGATTGGCTAACAGGCCCACCTCAAGTGGCACTTTCCTAGACATTAAATCAGTGACCAATAAAATGAAGGAAGCAATGAATCCATTTGAATGTGGGAGAAGGGGTCCCTAGAAATAACTAGAACAAAGTTATAATCCTTTGGGTAAACACCATGGAATATTATGCAGCCATAAAAAAGGATGAGTTTGCGTCCTTTGTAGGGACATGGATGCAGCTGGAAACCATCATTCTTAGCAAACTATCATAAGAACAGAAAACCTAACACCGCATGTTCTCACTCATAGGTGGGAAATAACTAGAGGCCAGGAGTCTTCTCTTTTTGGGTATGCCTGCTAGGATATTTGTTAGGGGTTAGCTGAGCACTATGGTAAATTTTTAACAACAATCATTTAGCCAACGAAGAAGGGGTGTGATTATTTCAAATGTGATGACGCACAGGAAAAGTCAGAAATCACATACAAATTTTATGGTGCCTTGGCCTCCACACCACCCTTTGCTAGCAGGAGTCAGCTATGTTCTCTCCCCTAAAGAACCAGAGTTACAGGATTAATGGAAAGCAGGCCTTGCAGGGGCTCCATAGCTTTTGACAAAGACTTGAAATTTGAATAAATTACCCTCACTGAAGGAAGGTGTCACTGTCTTTGAACAAGAATAAATATAAATTAAGAGTAGAATTAGTTTAGGCTTGAAGGCTACGGCAGTGAGCACTCCCCAGTGATGACCTCTTACGGGAAAGAAAACAAACTTTATCTTTTGAGGCATTTAAACTTGAGCTAAGGAGGAAAATCATAAGGAACATTTTCGTTGCTCAAAGGCATGGAGTTTACATGGCCCAGAGGAGCCTGAAGAGGTTAAGTGGCTTGTCAGAGGTCATAAACTAATGAGATGCAGAACTGGGAACCAAGCTGGGCCTCTAGCTGCTAAGCCCATCATTTTCTTTTATTTTTTTTTTAGGTTGATAGATAACATGATGTGTTTTCATCACATATAACATGATGTTTTGACTTGCATATATACATAGTGGAATGTTAAATCTAGCTAGTGAACAAATGCATTCTCTCACATGGTTATCATTTTTTGTGGTGAGAGCATTTAACATCCACTCTGTTTACATTTTTAAAAAATATAAAATATCAAATTAACTATTGTCACCTTGCTATACAATAGATACCTTGAAATTTATTTCTCCTATCTAACTGTAATTATGTATTCTTTGATCAACATCTCCTCATCCCCTGCCCAACCACCCCAGCCTCTAGCAACCACCATTATACTCTTTAGTTCCATCAATTCAACTTTAGTTTCCACGTGTAAGTGTGACTATGCAGTATTTATCTTTCTGTGCCTGGCTTATTTCACTTAATATAATGTCCTCCAGGTTCAACCATGTTGCAAATGACAGAATTTCATTTGTTTTTATAGCTCAATACTATTCCACTGGGTATATATTTTCTTTAACCATTCATCCATTGCTGGACATTTAGGTTGATTCCATATCTTGGCTTTTGACGATAGTGCTGCAATAAGCATGGAAGTGCAGCTAACTCTTCAACATATGGATTTTATTTCCTTTGGCTAAATACCCAGCAGTGGGATTTCTGGATCATATGGTGGTTTTATATTTAATTTTTTGATAAACATCCATATCATTTTCCATAATGGCTGCACTAATTTACATTCACACCAACAGTGTTTAAGGGTTCCCTTTTCTCCACACCCTTGTCAACACTTCTTATTTTTTGTCCTTTTGATAATAGCCATTCCTTTTTTTTCTTTTTTCTTTTCTTTTTTCTTTTTTTTTTTTTTTTTTTGAGATAGAGTTTTGCTCCTGTTGCCCAGGCTGGAGTGCAGTGGCGCGATCTTGGCTCACTGCAACCTCTGCCTTCCTGGTTCAAGTGATTCTCCTGCCTCAGCCTCCCAAGTAGCTGGGATTACAGGTGCCCGTCACCATGCCCAGCTAATTTTTTGTATTTTTTGTAGATATGGGGTTTCATCATGTTGGCCAGGCTGGTCTCAAACTCCTGACCCAGGTGATCCACCCGCTTCAGCCTCCCAAAGTGCATGAGCCACCACGTCCGGCCTATAATAACCATTCTAACAGGAGAGAGGCCACATCTCATTATGGTTTTGATATGCATTTCCCTAATGTTTAGTGATGTTGAGCATTATTTTCATATACCTATTGACTATTTGTATATCTTATTTTGAGAATGTCTATTCAGGTATTTTTTTCCCATTTATTGTTTTGGGGTTTGTTTGTTTGCATGTTGTTTTGTTTTGCTATTCAGCTCCTTATAGTTTGGATATCAAACTCTTGTCAGATATACAGTTACAATATAGTTACGAATATTTTCTCCCATTCTGTAGGTTGTCTCTTCACTCTGTTGATTTTTTTTCCTGTGCAGAAGCTTTTTACTTTGATACAATCCCATTTGCCCATTTTTGCATGTATTGCATGTGCTTTGGATGACTTATCCAAAAACTCCTTGGCCATATCAATATCATGAAGCATTTCCTCTATGTTTTTTTTTCTAGTAGTTTTATAGTTCCAGGTTTTACATTTAAGTATTTAATCCATTTTGATTTTTTTTAATGTGGTGAGAGATAAGCATATAGTTTCAGTCTTCTACATGTGAATATCCAGTTTCCTAGCATGATTTATTGAAAAGACTATTCTTTCCCCAAAGTATGTTTCTGGCACTTTTGTAAAACAAATCTATTGGTTGTAAATGCATAGATTTATTTGTGGGCTCTTAATTCTGTTCCATTAGTCTGTGTGTCTGTTTTTATGCTAGTACTGTACTGTTTTGGTTGTTATAGCTTTATAGCACATTTTGAAGTCAAATGGTGTGACACTTCCAGCTTTATTCTTTCTGCTCAAGATTGCTTTGGCTATTCAGGGTCTTTTGTTGTTCTATACAAATTTTAGGATTTTTTTTTCTACTTCCATGAAGAATGCCATTGGTATTTTGATAGGGATTATACATTGAATTTGTAAATCACCTTGGATACTATGGACATTTAAACAATATTAATTATTTCAATCCACGAACACAGCCATCTTTTTATTTGTGTCTTCTTCCATTTTTCATTAGTGATTTATAATTTTCATTGTAGAGATCTCTTACCTCCTTGGTTAAATTAACTCATAGAGTTTTGTAGCTATTGTAGATGAGATTGTTTTCTTGATTTTGGCAGATAATTTTCTATTAGCATATCGAAATGCTACTGATTTTGTATGTTGATTTCATTTCCTGCAACTTTATCAGATTCATTTACTAGTTCTAAGTTTTTCTGGTGGAGTCTTTAGGGTTTTCTATGTGTAAAAGTATGAAGAATAGAATGTCTAAACATACCAATAAAGAATGAAGACTTCATAGGTTGGTGCAAAAGTAATTGCAGTTTTTGCCATTATGGCAATTACTTTTGCACCAATCCAATAAAAGTCTCCCATCAAAAGAAAGCCCAGGCCCACCACAGTGGTTCATGCCTCTAATCCCAGCACTTTGGGAGGCTGAGGCAGGCAGATCACCTGAGGTAAGGAATTTGAAATCAACCTGGCCAGCGTGGCAAAACCCCAACTCTATTAAAAATATCACACCACTGAACTCCAGCCTGGGGGATAGAGCTAGATTCTGGCTTAAAAAAAAAAAAAAAAAAAAAAAAAAACCTAGGACCTGATGGCTTTAGTGATGAAGTCTACCAAACATTAAAAACGCTCTACTCTAATACAGATGTTTCCTAACTCTATATAAAAAATTTAAGAGAGAATTCTACCAAACTTATTCTATGTAGCCAGCATTATTTTAATAATAAAACCAGAGGGGGAAAAAAAAAGAAAACTACAAGTCAATATCCCTGATGAACATAGATGCAGAAATTCTCAACCAAATACCAGCAACCTGAATTCAAATTCAACAGCACACTAAAAAGATTAGTCACCATGATCAAGTAGGATTTATCCCAAGGATGCAATGATGGTGGAATGCATACAAATCAAAAGCATGATACATCTCTGGTATGGTTTGGCTCAGTGTCCCCACCCAAATCGCATCTTGAATTATAACTCCCACAGTTCCCACATGTCCTGTGAGGAACCCGGTGTGAGGTGATTGAATTATGGGGGTGGGTCTTTCCTGCACTGTTCTCCTGATACTGAATGAGTCTCACGAGATCAGATGGTTTTTAAAAAACAGGAGTTTGCCTGCACAAGCTCTCTCTTTGTCTGCCGCCATCCACATAAGATGTGACTTGCTCCTCCTTACCTTCTGCCATAATTGTGAGGTTTCCCCAGCCATGTGGAACTCTGAGTTCTCCATTAAACCTCTTTCCTGTGTAATTGGCCAGTCTCAGGTATGTCTTTATCAGCAATGTGAAAACAGACTAATACACTCTCACTAATAGAACGGAAAAAAGCCATATGATCATTTCAATAGATGTAGAAGAAACATCTGACAAAATTCAACATCCCTTCATAATTAAAAAATCTTCACAAATTAGTTATAGAACGAATGTAATTTGCTTAGCACACTAAATGCCACCATCTGTGAGAAATCCACAACTAATATCCTACTGAGTGGGGAAAAGTTGAAAACTATTCCTTGAAGAACTGGGGCAAAACAAAGATGTTCACTTTCACCACTCCTATTCAACATAGTACTGGAAGTCCTAGCCAGAGCAATCAGGCAAGAGAAAGAAAATAAAAGGCATCTAAATTGGAAAGAAAGAAGTTAAATTGTCACTGTTTGCAGAGGACATGATTTTATATCTAGAAAACCCATCCTTTTCCATATAGCTCTTTCAGAATAGTGGCCTAGAATTACAGTTTTAAATTGTGGGCTTAAATGTATGTTTTTATTCCTGCCTTCTCTCTCAAATCACACTGAAAACAATAAGAAGAGAAAAAAATACCCTCCATCTTCTTAGGACAAAGAGCCACAACCCTAAACCACAATCATAAACCCCAAATTTTCTGTAATTTGCTCTAAAATGAGTAAGGATAACTCAGAAGTGAGACAAATCTCCTTAGTCCTGTCTTTAGAGAGGAGATTCTTTTAAAAGAGTGTTTCTCAAGTTTCAATGTGCATCAGAATCACCTAGGGAGTTTCCTAAAGGCATAGACTGCTCATTTCCACCCCTAGAGTTTCTCATTCAGCAGGTGGGGCTTGAGAAACTGCAATTCTAACAAGTCTATAGGTAATGCTGATATTATTGGTTAGAGATCCTGGCTTGGGAATCTAAAAGCCCTGTATAGTCTTTTAATTAGAGCAAGGAGCTCTAGGGGTTGGTACTGGCCCTTAGAAAATCAAAGATTTTTCTTTTTAGATACCAAGTAAAATACCACAAAATAACATAAGGGAAGCAGCTACTGTCTATATTCTGGTCTCCTGGCTTAGAGAGGCTGCCAAAGGTTAAAAGAGAGAGAGAGAGGGAGAGATGGAAAAGGGAGGGGAAAAGGAAACCACAAATGTGCAGCACAGGCAAGTATAGAAAGAGCTTTGCAGTGATCGATATGATCTATTAGAATGTTGAAAACCAAGCTGAGATGGTCCCCTAAGGAAAAAGAAATAACACAAGCCCCAAAACTCAGACTGCATCACTCATTCTCACCATTTTCCTCCCCCACTGTACTCCAGCAAATTGTTGACCCATTAAAAATGACAGATATGCAGAAAAAAACTCACATAGAGACAATGCATAGATAAGAAATGAACATAAGCAAAAAGCAGGTGAAGAACATACATCACACAATTAATTACCCTTCCATACACTGTGATCCCTTGAAAGTTTAAAAAACATACCAATAGGAGAAACAAGGAATCAAAGAGGAGACAATAACCTATTAAAAGTAATGAAAAATAGGCTGGCAGAGTGCCGGAAAGATATCAAAGAGAAAAATGAAATAATCACAGAGATTTATGTCATGCTGGACTGAGAAAATCTGTTTGGAAACCCAGAGTAGGCTTGAGGCAAGCTCCATAAATAAAATGGAAAAAAAAAAAAAGTGAAGATAGGGAAACGTTTACAGAGGAGAAAAAGTGAAATAAATATAAATGAATAAACAAAAAGTTACAAACCTATAATCTAAGGACATTTTAGAAATAATTGTTCTTCCTAGCCTGAGACAAGGTATTATGTTCAGGTAGTTATTTTGGGAAGTAATACTAGGCGTTAGAAGAGAAGAACTGGGAAGAGCATAAGAGGGAAGGGGGTACAAACATCAGTGCTTCCCAAGTCAGGCCTTGCTGTGGCAGCCTGCACTACTCAAAAGGAGAAATGGGCAAAACCTCTTTCTATTTCCCCCCTGGAATCAAGGGTACCACCTTGCACAAAGTTAACTCCCTTGTACTTCCAAAGTTGCACATGAAGAGGAGTCTATAGGGTCCCCCCAGGAATCCCAAATCCCTACATCGGCAAAGCCCTGGACAGAAAGAGATGGATTTGAGTATTATTTGAGGCAAGATATTGTCAGGTCACAGCTTATCAAGTTGGCTACTACAGAAAAGATTGGAGTGAAAAGTGGTCTGAGAGGATGCAAGTTGGGGAGCAAGATGTGTTGGACATAAGGACAAACTGTATCCCGGGAGAAACTGGCACAGGGTACAAACTTGGGAAAATATCTTAGTAAAGTTACTGAACTTCAAAGAGAAAGAAAGTGTATCAAATCAGTCAGGCCCTAAAACAAAACAGACATGCAAGTCTCTTATAAGAAGGAAAAACCAAACTGGTGTCAGACTTAACCACTGCAGTGGTCAATACCAGAAGACAGTGGAACAATATCCAAAAGAGGAAAGCGAAACCAAAACATATCATTGCTAGATGAAGCACTGTCCAGGTCAAGAGACACTTGCTGACTGGGCACGGTGGCTCATGCCTGTAATCTCAGTACTTTGGGAGGCCAAGGCGGGCTGATCAGTTGAGGTCAAGGGTTTGAGACCAACCTGGCCAACATGGTAAAATCCTGTCTCTACTGAAAATACAAAAATTAACAGGGCATGGTGGTAGGTACCTGTAATCCCAGCTGCTCAGGAGGCTGAGGTAGAAGTATCATTTGATCCCAGCAGCAGAGGTTGCAGTGAGCCAAGATCACACCGCTGCACTCCAGCCTGGTTGACACAGCAAGACTCTGTCGAAAACAAAACAAAACAAAAACACCTGCTTTCAAACTTATAAGAACTCAGAAGATAGGTCTCATTAGCACATCTCAAAACACACTTCTTGACAAAATCTAGCCACCAAGATGCCAGGAACAGAGAAGCTGTGACACAAGAACTGGTGGAAATTAGTGACTTTATTTAAGTACAGAGTTAGAATTACACAACTATGAAACTGAAGCCAGATAATAGGAGAAAATGACTTACATTTTGAAACTGTAAAAGTAACATAATTAGCAAAAATCTTGGGTGACTTGTTTTCCTCATATATCATAGTAGAGAATCATTGGATCCTGTCAAATATTAAATACAGTTTTCCAGTATAATACTCCAACTTAACAATGCTTCTCAGAAGATTGTGTGCCAATTTTAGAGATTTGTTGAAGCGTGAATAATAATTTTTGTTGTAGAAAAAACTTATCTGAAGTTCATAATTCTTTGTTTTACCTTGATTTCTTTATATTCTGTGATATTCATATAAAAGTAAATTTAATACCATGGTTTGTGTGATACACAAAAGAAAAGACGCATTTGTGAGACTTACAACCTGGCTGGTGTCGCATGGTTTAACTCTCCAGCCAGAGCAGGCTCTTCACCCAGCATGCCCACGCACCAGCCCTCTTCTGAGGATTCTACTGCCTCATGACCTTTCAGTGCAGCTCTGTACCTGTGGTCAAGAGGGCACTGGGGAGGATTTTCTGCTCACTAATTAGTTTATGATTTGCTTTGAACCATGTGTTCCGGTTATTTTGGGGAAATGTTCAGCAGTAGTTTGGAGGGAAAGGAAAGAGCCAGAGTAGCCATGTATAAAAAAAGACAGCCCAAATTTTGATTTTCGATCTTGCATTTGTTGTACATTTTTCTCAGATTTTGTGGCACCAAAAGTAGATAAGATACTCTCTGATAGAGAACAATAATTTGGAATACTAGCGACAGAAGAAGAAAAAACAGAAAAGGCAGCCATGTATACAAGGTGTTGCAAGAGCCAGAAAAAAAAAAAAAAAAAAAAAAAAAAAAAAAAAAAAAAAAAAAAAAAAAAAAAGGGGGAGGGTGCTTGGAACAGCCAAAAGCTGCAAGGAGGACATAGAAAATCAGCAAGGGGAAAAGATCACACAGCTGGCCATGTGTCCTTATGTTTTCTGGAGGAGGAGGGTTAGGGCAGAGTTCTCTTCAAACTCCTCAGCAGCCTCTGCTATACTTCTATCAACAGAGTTTCTGAATGACTTCGCCTCAGGCAGGAGTGCTGTGGAAGTATTGTTTTGGAATATAGATTGTTGAGTAAAATCATTCTGAAGCAGGAAGTGATTTCTATTAATGTATAAATATGTGCCTGTATAAATCCTTGTGCATATCTCTATATATCTATCTTTAACATCACCTATATCTAGAGTTCCCTTCACTAAACTACCCAAGACAGTGACAGAAAAGGAAAAATGTTAACTATGAATGTGGGGCTGAAATAGTAACCAGAAAACATATAAATAAATAAGTAAATGAATACAGAAAACATATTAATTATAAGCCATCAGTCTAACTTCTCTGGATATATCCTTTTGTTTAGTTCGGGTGTTAAGAAACATGGTAGTGTTTCACATAGCCGCCAAATAAATAAACAACTAAATCAACTGAGGTGTGGAGGTCAACCCAAAATGTAATACAAATAGTAACAAATAAACCTAACCGTATAACAAATGAATAACCAAGCCACAGTGAAGGAGTTGGGGAAGAACACAGTTATCCTAAGTAACTTTGGGAAACAGATTTTGAGTATATAGTATAAGACTAAGCACAAAAATGATGTAGCACACATGTGCGCTAGCTAATAAACTTGGTTTGCACTGTGGTATGTTTTAGCAGTTCTGAAGCTACTCTATGTGTTTTGCGGGGATTGAACAAATATGAAAATATGTTGTGGGCAATGAGAGTCAGATTTCTCCCTGTCAGAAAAAAGAGTTACAAGTAAGGAAGAAGAGAAATCTAGGTTAAGGAAAAAAAAAAAAAAAAAACTTTGGTATTGGATTCAAATTGGAGATATCAGTATGAACTCATGGTCTTTAACAGGTGATAGATAATAAGTAGATTGGATAGACAGATAGATGATAGCTAGATAGACAGATAGATGACAGATAGAAAGAAATACAGACATGTGCATGTGTATGTATGTATATACATGTATTTTCTAGCTTTCTCTGGGGAAAGGCCTAGAAGCAATGACACTTAATAGAATTAACATAAAAAGCACTAAGATTTTAGTTTCTAAATAATACTGTTCAGTAAAAGAAACCAGGGTTCCTTGGAAAAATGGATGATTCCAGGGCTGGGTCAAAGAAAGGACAGGAAGAATCTATAATATTCTGTGGTGCCAGGGATAAAGGAAGTGCTGAAAAATGATAGAGATATATTGAAAAGATATGGAAACCAACTTGAAGAAATTCCCAGTGGCTAAATTGGGACAATTTGAACAAAAAGGAAGGAAGAAAAGGAGAGAGGTGAGAAGAGGAGAAGGGAAGAGGGGAGAAAAAAGTAGAAAGAATGAACTCTATAGAACATCACCATTTGTCAAACACCACTGTAATAACTGTTGCAGGCAAGAATCATATTGGATATAAAAATTAATGAACAAAAGTATGACAAAAAACAGGATATTTGCATTTTCTCAAAGTACATCTCCACAAGGTATTTACTCATTGCAAGGAGAAAAAGAGTAACAACAGTTTAGAAGTCAAAGTTGCCACCTTAACCATGGCATCGAAGTTACTGTCACCAGTAATGAGACATATCAGTATCTGACATCTCCTAATATGAAGGTACTAAGAAGGGGGCGAGATCACTTTCACGGTATCCTTGCCAAAAATAAATATCTTGAATTAATCATGAGAAAACATCAGACAAAACAAACTGAGGGATTCGTTGAAAGTTTCAAGGTCATGAAAGACAAAGAAAGATGGAGGAACAGTTCCAGATTAGATGAGGCTAAGAAGACATGGCAACTAAATGAATCCTGTACAAGAAAAAGAATATTAGTGGGACAACTGGTAAAATTTGAATAAGGTATGACTGTAGATTAACTTAATAGCATTGTATCAATGTTTTTATTTTTGGGTTTTGATCATTGTATTATGCTTAGATAAGATGCAATATTTGGAAAAGCTGTGCAAAGGATAGGCTGAAAAAAACACTACTATTTTGTACATTTTTTATGAGTTTAATTATTTCAAGATGAAATAAATATGAAAAAATGAAAACATAATGCTAATTAAAAAATAAATCCAAGTGCTTAGAATATAGAAAAATGGGCAGTGATACCCTAATTTTAGGTGGAGAAAATTAGAACTTCAGCAATAATCCAAACTTCAGATAATCCTTCATTAATCAATATTACATCCAAATGAGGAAATACAAACTTTAAGAAAGCCACCTTAAGATAAAACAGTTTTTTCTACTGCTTCTTCCTTCTCCTTATGTAGTTTTACACTCTTCAGAACTCAGCCATTTCTTCCTGGAATGTGCAAAGTCACCTTTGATTTTTTTTTTTTTTTTTTTTTTGAGACAGAGTCTTGCTCTTGTCACCCAGGTTGGAGTACAATGACACGATCTTGGCTCACTGCAGCCTCTGCCTCCCAGGTTCAAGCGATTCTCCTGCCTTAACCTCCCAAGTAGCGGGGATTACAGGCATCTGCCACCATGCCCGGCTAATTTTTGTATTTTTAGTAGAGATGGGGTTTTACCATGTTGGCCAGGTTGGTCTCGAACTCCTGACCTCAGGTGATCCACCCACCTTGGCCTCCCAAAGTGTTGGGATTACAGGTGTGGGCCACCACGCCCAACCTGTCGCCTTTCATTCTTAGGAGAGCTCAGTGCTCTTGTCTTTCCCTGTCCTCACTGGCCGAAGTTTGAGCTCCTTACTTTGCCAATTGATACCTATAATTAGAGTTTCATTTATTTAACTTACTACTATTTATTCTTTTTATTAAACAAGTAAATATCCTTGCATATGGTCAAACATTTTGCCTTAATATTAATGTACATCTCATTGTGAAGACATTTATTGAATAATGATAATAATTATTTTTTACAAAGGAAGTGTTAGAAAGAGCCTTAGCATGTTGTGTGCTTGAAATGGAGGATGGAAGTAATAAAGGAGAAGAAAAAAGAAGAATCCAGGACCCTTTGAGGAGAATTTTATTTTTTTCTAAAATAGTGGCTCTCAAAGCGTTTTCCAGCAGAGTATTGGGTGGAATTGTCCAGCTGCTAAAATAATGGGTCTGTTTTCACAGATCACTGGAGACAGAAAATAGGGCAAATAGAATCGCTTCTTTTCAGTTTGCCTTAGGCTTTGCTCTTTGGAAAAACAGAAAGCACTTGTAAGTAGCCAAAGGTGCTTAGTGTGATGCTTTACTCTTTTGTGGATAGTGTCCTTGTGGCTATGATTCTATTATTTCACATTGTTTACATACAGCAGAGTCATATTTTCTGCTGGTAAGAATTCTGTGTGTTTGGGGGAATGAAATCAGTTAGTGCTCTGTGGCTCTTTCTTTACACAGAGCATCACATCTTCTGGTTACCTGCCTGAACAACTTTGAGAACCACTTCCTACTCAAGAGTCTAACAGGTAGCTGACTGTGAGTTTACATCAAACTCTTCTCTTCTACTGTCAAAAAGGTGTATCTAAGCTTTTAGCCAAGAACATTGCAAGGCATAAAGCTAGGGACACCTCAGTGCCACAGGATGCTAAGGAGGTCTTGTACTCAAGATTTCTCCATTTGCGGTTACCTTGCTTCACCTAAAGGTTGAGTCTGAACCAAAGCTTTGTGTGAACACAATCATTCATCTTCCTGCTTTATGGTTATTTAATACAGAAACCAGCCTTTGCCTTTTCCAAATTCTGCCACTTCTTTTTTTTTCATTTGGGAAGTTATTTATTTCTGAAAGCGTCATTTGTATATTTTGGATGTCCCCTCCAACTCTCATGTTGAGATGTAATACCCAGTGTTGGGGGTGGGGCCTAACGGGAGGTGTTTGGGTCATGGGAGTGGGTATCCCTCATGGTTTGGTGCTGTCCTAAAGGTAGTGAGTGAGCCTCTCAGGAGATCTGGTGGTTTAAAGTGTGTTCACTTGCTCCATTCTTGCTCTTCCTTCTGCTTTGGCCATGTGATACGCTTGCTCTCCCTTCATATTCAAGGAGAAAAGGTTATCTGAGGCTTCCCCAGAAGCCAAGCAGATGCCAGCACCATGCTTGTGCAGCCTGTAGAATCATGAGTTAATTAAACTTCTTTTCTTTATAAATTACCCAGCCACAGGTATTTCTTTATGGTGATGCAAGATGGGCCCAATAGTTAAGTTTGAATTTATTGCTATGAGTTGGATATTTCATACATTCCTCTTTTTTGTTGCCTTTGATGATGGACATTGTGAATAGTTGGAGCTGTTATAAAACCATAAAGTTTTCAAAATAAAATTAAAATTCTTAAAGCTTCATAGGTGTTGAGCTTAATGCATTCTTGTAATGCAACTAAAGTTTGAAGTTAGACTTTTGGAATGGCCCAATATTTGAGACACGCACATACAGCAAAATACAGGGAGGCTGTGACTTTGTAGCCTAAGGGCTAGAAGGTAAGTGGGCTGTACAGTCAGAGAAGGAGGTGGGGAGACACTTTCACTTTGATCTTGACGAATTCCTTCTGCACTTGAAAACAGTCCATGATCCTCAGGACCTGGGTTAGATAAGACCACCTGGCCTCAGCCCACAGAGAGGCAAAGTAATGGAGTACAAATAGAAAATGGACTGGGCCCCAGCAGGCCAAAGGTTGGGCCCCAGGTCTCATGCAGCTAGCGGTGGGACTTTCCACAATTCATGTAATCTCTTTGGGCCTCACTTTCTTTAATTGCACAGTAAGAAATTTAAGCAAAATGACGTCAAGGGTCCCTTCTACTCCTAAAATTCTAAGATACCCTTTTGTAATTTTGACTGGATGCCTTTCATTTATTATATAAACCTAATTTTATGAAAATTCAAAATAGAATGCATTACTGGTTAAGTTGTAGTAAAATGTTTAAAAGAAGACAAAATAAATGTTTTCTCATGGGAAATTTTCATATGCTGTTCTAAACATATGCCAAAAAGGAAACAATATAATATAATTAACATAGGAAGTTTCAATTCATGAGTACATATTCCCATTAGCTGCAATAAAAGAAGCTTGTGCCGTATCCAAGATAAATGTTAAGCAAATACATACTAAAGATTCTTTTATTTATATAAAAAAAGGAAAATAGAAATCAGCCATAAAATATTGGGTCTTTTCTTATAGATCATTTATTTTTTTAAAGAGAAATACATTGTAGAGTAAGAACAACTTTAAAGTTCTATTTCTGTGTCTATAGAGCTCCAACCTCTAGGTAATACCAGGTGCCTGCAGTTTCACCTTCCTGCAGGTATCTTTCCTCTGACATGACAGATGCCTAAAACTCTCACTATACATTATCCATTTATTTGTGCACAGCCATTGACTTCAAAGATCTTGGTCTAATGCACACAATGACTTTTTTATATGAATGGAATCAGGATACACAGAATTGTAATATTTAAAAAATTTAAAAGCTATCTCTTGTTCATCAACAAGAGAATTAATAAACAGATTATAGTTTATCTATACAATGAAATACTATTCAGCAATAAAAAGGAACAACGTACTACAAAAACATGAAATAACATGGATGAATCCTTAAAACATACTGAGAAAAGGAAGACAGACTCAGAGTAGTATACACTGTATCATTTAATTTACATGAAACTCTAGAAAATATCAGCCTAATCTTGGTAAAAAGAAATTAGCAGGATTGTTGGCTGAGGTGGGGTGGATAGGGAATAGCTGGTAAGAAACATGAGGGCATTCTCTACAGTGATGGAAACTGTCTGTATCTTGTTAGTGGTGTTGGTTACACAGGTACATACCTTTATACAAACTTGCTGAGCTGTACATTTCAGATTTGTAAATTTCACTGTGTGCCAGTTGTTAACAATAAAGTTGTTTATAATTTTAAGAAATGCTCTCCCTACAGTATCAGATAGTCTACTGGTGGAAGCATAACTTGAAACAAATGTTTGGGAAAACATTTTATAATAAATATTAAAATCCTTGAAATACTCATACATTTGACTCAGTAATTCCAATTTAAAATAAATTATTGTAAAATAAGTATAAATATTGGGAAACAAATACTTTTCTATAATTATTGTTATTACAGTAACATATTTTTTCCTAACATTTTATTATAAAACTTTCAACATATGAAAAGTGGACAGAATTTTATAGTGAACACATTCATATTCATCACTTTGATTCTGCCATTAACATTTTACTTTTATGCTTATCATATGTCTATCCAGAGCTCTGTCCATCAAATTTACAAATCAATTTGTGAAAATTTTTGAAATTTTTACAATGTTGATTCCTGCAACCTAGGACTGGAAGAAAATATAAAACATGAACAATTTTTTTGTTTCCTTTTGTGATGGAACTCCATAAGTTAAAATCCTACAATGTGGGAGGCTGAGGCAGGCAAATCACCTGAGGTCAGGAGTTCGAGACCAGCCTGGCCAACATGGTGAAACTCCGTGTCTATTAAAAATACAAAAATTAGCCAGGTGTGGTGGTGGGTGCCTGTAATCCCAGCTATTCAGTAGGCTGAGGCAGGAGAATCGCTTGAATCTGGGAGGCAGAGGTTGCAGTGAGCCAAGATCACACCATGGCACTCCATCCTAGGCGACAGAGCAAGAGTCTGTCTCAAAAAAAAAAAAAAAAAAAAAAAAAAAATCCTACCATGGGTGACCAAAATATTTTCTTAAGTATATTCCTGGAAACAGTGCTGAAATTACTCAGAAATGGATCTAAACAGTAACTATCTCTGTCTTGCAACAGAGATACCCTCCGATAGCCTCTCTAATCCTTCCTGGTTCCTAAAAGTCCCCCCATTAGTCAATAATTCTCTTCAATTAATTCATTAATTCTAAAGTTAATAATATGAATACTTCTAGGAGAAAGAACACACTGAACCTCTATTTCTGTTTACACTTTTATACATTCAAATAAACAGCTACTTAGCAGAAAGTACCAAGGGAGTTGTACAGCCAAGCCTTCAGTTGGGAGTACAAAAGAAGTAGCTGTCTGGTGATGATGATTTAGAGTGGGGTGCTGCAGAATAGGATTAAACCTAGTATCTGGAGGTAGAGAAAAAGGGCATCAAAGTACATAAAAATGCTGCGGGCACTGTTGTGTGGAACTGGCCCTGTATTCTGGAAGGGCCATCTGTAAGGCTGAAAACACCCTACCTATACTTGCAGCACTTGGTGGATTGTCAAATTAAGCTATTTCCCTTGCAATTATTAACAATTCTGGGCTCATCTTAAATGCTGGATTATGGTTTGCGTTGGACATTTGGGGGTGCCCAGACATTGTAGTCCATCTGGAGACTTCCTGGTCTGTATGTTGTGTCATTTTGATTTCTTGTTGAAGGGCCATGGGGACTTAGAATGGGCATCCTCAGGAGATTCAGAGGAGCTTTCTTCCAATTGAATCAACTATAGCTCTGACTTAGCTTGTTTCCAAAATTGTAGGCACTGTTGCTCCAAAATTAATATTTTTGAATATTCAACACATCCCTGAGGAAGAGCAAAGACCTCCCCATCTTTGTTTCTTTGCAAAACAAGTCAAGATGAAGTCTTTGCTGATGAAACCCTTGGCTCCCTCTCTTCCAGCTGCACTTCACCCCTGTGGCTGTCCTGCTTGGAAATCTCAAAATAGTCACAACGGCTTGCCTCCAAGCTAGAATTGACCTAGCCTGTCTGGCTGCCTTCCAAAAGGGATTTTTATGAAAATATTATTTTTTTCTCTTCTGAGACTTTTTTTATTAGAACCCATGCAAAACTGTATCATTCCCCATTTGCCATTATTTTCAACTTCCAAAGTCTTTTTTTTTTTTTTTTTTACTTCATCAAGGACATGTGTTTCCTTCTACATATTTAATAACAGTTTCTGAGAGGAATCTGTGGAAGAGAAAAGCATGATGTACTGATCATGAAAGTGGGAAGACATTTGGGATAATAATAGGAAAATATTTGAAATCCTGAAAAGAACTGTCCCTCCCTCCAGTAATCAATTCTCTCTTGGCTTCAGTGGGAACTTAGTTACCCTTTACTTTTTGCACACATAACAAAAATACTGCTGTTGACAAAGTCTAGACTGTAATAAGGAGTCAGTCCTACTATGAGTACCTTAATAGTTCTGCCAAGTGGGCCTCATTCCCAAGTTCCCTGTCAGAATACCATGGCTGTGTTAACTAAGAGTAAAGGCTTACTACATTCTACTGGAATTATCTGGTCTGTTCAGCTGCATCTCCCATTATACTATGAGCTCCTGAAAAGCCAGAACTGTGCCTTATTCACCTCTCTGCTCCCAGTCCTCATCACAATGCTGACATGTAGGCAGTACACAATGAATGTTGAAGGAATGGTAATGAGATCTATAGTCAAAAGACCAAAGATGCAGCCCTTCATAGCTTACTAACTAAGTGTTAGAGAGAGAGTCACTTAATCTTTACAAACCTCCTTTTCATCTGGAAAGTGAAAGGAATATCACTACTTTCTTCAGGAGTTAATCAAGGCTTAGATGAAATAACTGTATGTGAAAATGATTTGTTAACTATAAAGAGCTGTGCAAATGTTTACTGTCATTGTACAGGCCCAGGGCAAGAGGGCTAATTACTCCCCTTTCTTCTTGTTCAACTCTCAATTCAGGAAGGTTAGGGCTCAAGAAAGACAGCATATTCTAGCACTGACTGTAATATGTACCATTTTTTTTAGTACAGACATGTCACCCTTTTGAGCCTCTATTTTACCCTCTGGGAGTTGAGGATATTCTGTGAGATAGACATAAGATCTAAGACACTACCTTACCCATTGTGAGCACTTAGGAAATGATCAGAGGGAAGTCAAAATGGTGTTGTGAAGGCAATAGACTTTGAAGTCAGACAGACATGAGTTAGTTCAAAGCCCTGCTCTGCCATGAAATAGGAGGGTAATCTTGGGCAAGTTACTTCTATTTTTAAACCTCAGTTTATGCAGCTATAAAATAGGGCTAATATTAATACCACCTGCATGAGATTCATGTGATCATTACAGGAAATAATGGACACAAACTGCCAGGCACATGTTGAGCATGTGGTAGGCAAGGTAGTTCCTTGTTTCTTCTTCCCTGAAATCAACAGGCTGTCATCTTCCCAGACTCAACTTTTCCTGACAGAGCACTACAACTTCAAACAATCTAAACAATAGAAAAGAAAGGTTGAGCCCTGCTCATCCTCCAAGAGAAACTCAAAGGCTAGGCTTAGATTTCCAGAAGTACCCTTCTCACTATCCCCTTCTCACTATCGTTATCTATATATTTCACCTGATGTCAGCTACACTGTTTCCCTTTGGAACAAATTACAACATCTGAAATTATCAATGGCTCCACCATTCTAAACACCATTTTAATAAGCATCCTTACTTTGCAGAGTCCAAGTCTTTTATAGCTATGAAATATCCCTTACTAATTCTGGTCAGATTTCAGGGTGATGGCCAGGGTTTATATCCAGGTGGATGGGAAACCCTGCTGGTGGTAAATGGCACACCTTCCTCCAAATTTCATTTCTGCAGATGGTTCCAGGAGCCACCATGGATGCCAGATCTGCCTTCTCTGCCTGGGCATCTTACTCTGCTGTCTGAGGTTCCTGTACTCACTAACCTTTAGTTTCCAGTCAACAATTTTCATATGTTTCAATTGCAGTCAAAGGCATCATTTTTCCAAATAGTTTGCCTTAGATTACTTGCAGCAGGTTGACCCAAGAAGTGATTGCTTAAACCATATTTTCCTTGCACATACACACCAACATTCCATATACTTACTAATTATGTAATACATTGCTTAAGAAAAGGAACACTGGGATTTTTACCTACTGGTTTCTAGAATATTAAGTGGCTTAATTTTAAGCAAATTAAAATTTTGCAAGTTAAAACTTCCATGAACTTTATTAAAACTTTCATTAACTTGCAGAATTCTCATTCTCCAATGTGAGAATTCTTGTGAGCCTGTCACATATTGTCTCTCTCCCTGTAGAGTTGGGGAGAGCATGTCTGGGAAGGCAGAAGTGCAAGTTCATTGTGCTATGGCTGTTGCTGGGACACAAAGGTGGCATCACAAACACTGATTATTTATTATCCTAATATAGTTCCAAGGACTGTATTAGGTCCTGTTTGAATCTCTGATAAGAAATGGAAAGGAATATATATGGACTGAATCACATTTTCCCCTTAACAGAGAAGAACCTCACCTAAGACCAAGCTTACCTTGGAGGTCAAGACCACGTGCCCTCAGTTGACAACGCCAAATGTTTATTGTATCACATGACATCTATATCTGTTCCCATCAGGAATCAGCACACTTCTCTAACAAATAGGCTGTGCATTTTATCTAGCATACTTCCTGTCAATGAAAGGACCTGTTATGTGAAAACTGTATTTTTCCCCCCAAGGTTATCCACCCCCCCATCTTTTGAAGATCAAATTTACATCCAGTCTTTTTCATTCATATGGTACACTATTATCTGTCAAGCATTTCCCAAGTTGAAGGAAAGAAAAATGTCAGCCTTTCGGTTGACCAACAGCAATGCTGTAAAGAGTAGTCTTGGTGTGCACATGGAGAGATACACCTCACCCCTTTGACCTGTATCGGTATCCTGCTTCTCCTCTGTCCATGTGTACAAAGGCAGATGAAAAGATGACGGTCTATCCCTTTCTATCCTTGTCTCAATGCCTACATTTTGATTGTGAAATATGAATAACTGAAGCTTTGTTCATAAACCCAAGATCTGTAGGCATTTCAAGGACAGATTTGGCAATAAAGCAAAGAGGAATAGTCCGTAACTGCTGTCACGGTGCTATCTTGGCTTTCTCTGGTTTGTATCTATCTTCAAACTTTTTTCTGCCTCAAGTCTTTGCCTCCAGTCTCTGCTGTCCATCGGATGGCGAAATTATGATGGAATAACAAAGTAATTCCTAAAGTGTATTCAGTACCAGTGTGTGATACGCTCTATACTTAGCACTGTATTATCCAATTTAATGCTCACAAGGTGGGCACTATTATTCTATCCATTTTACTTCAGAGGAAAGGAGATTTTTAGAAATCAGGTATTAGGCAGCTATTACATGAGTCTTAATACAGGAGCAAGTCATCAAGACCGTGACCAGAGTTGCTACCATTAAGACTTCTTCAAATCCACTTCTCCCTTCCACTGCTGGCTAACAACAAGTAGCGGAGGAGAGATGGATGACAGGGCAGGAACAGTGGTGCTGAGAAGAAGGTTTGTTTTGAATGATTAGAAAGGAGGTCATGGAATAGATTTTCTTTATGTGTGAAATTCCTTATGTGTGTCATTTGTGACAGTAGCCTTCTACGCAGAGTGGAATTGCATGGGAGTTCAAACTGGGCCCATGCTGGCAGTGTACTGGAATGAACACAACTAGCCAACCCAAATTTTTCCTAACAAGGTACCAGGGAAATACAATTGTATTCACTTCAGCATCATGAAAATGGAAGGAATTCAGTTTCTGCATGGAATCCCAGAAATTGAATCCCAGCATGGGAGAAAGAAATAAAACTCAAGCCACCAAAGACAACCTAATACTGCACCCCCAGAATACCAATTACTTTTTCCCCTCTAATTCTCTTCCAAAAGTACTGCTGTGCCACTTATCAACCTACCTGCATTAATTTGTCTAGTAACAAACATGTCTAAGGTGCTAAATCATTGCAGGTTAGTGCATGTATGTGCAGTAACCTGTGACAGAATAACAAATAGCAAATACATGAAAGAAGGAATAAAAGTTTCTGCCGCAGTTAATGTAAGGAGTGCACATCAGGTTCATGAAATATGCCAAAAATAATTTAAAAATGAGACTGCCTCCAGCTTTGTTCCTTTTGCTTAGGATTGTCTTGGCTATGCGAGCTCTTTTGGGTTCCATATGAATTTTAAGATAGTTTTTCCTAATTCTATGAAGAATGTCAATGGTAGTTTAATGGGAATAGCATTGAATCTATAAATTTCTTTGGGTAGTATGGCCATTTTTACGATATTGATTCTTCCTATCCATAAGCATGGAATGTTTTTCCATCTGCTTGTGTTCTCTCTGATTTCCTTGAGCAGTGGTTTGTAGTTCTCCTGGAAGAGGTCCTTCACTTCCCTTGTTAGCCGTATTCCTAGGTATTTTATTCTCTTTGTGGCAGTTGTGAATGGGAGTTCATTCATGATTTGGCCCTCTGCTTGTCTGTTATTGATGTATAGGAATGTTTGTGATTTCTGCACATTGATTTTGTATCCTGAAACTTTGCTGAAGTCGCTTATCAGCATAAGAAGCTTTAGGGCTGAGATGATGGGGTTTTCTACACACAGGATTATGTCATCTGCAAGCAAAGATAGTTTGATGTTCTCTCTTTCTATTTGAATACCCTTTATTTTATCTCTTTCCTGATTGACTTGCCAGAACTTCCAACACTGTTGAATAGGAGTGGTGAGAGAGGGCATCCATGTCTTGTGTCAGTTTTCAAAGGGAATGCTTCCAGTTTTTGCCCATTCAGTGTGATATGGGCTGTGGGTTTGTCATACATGGCTCTTATTATTTTGAGGTGTATTTCTTCAATATCTAGTTTATTGAAAGTTTTTAACAAGAAGGGATGTT
>NW_016804458.1:32943-56116 GCF_001698545.2 Rhinopithecus bieti | reverse complement strand
ATTCTTCCTATCCATAAGCATGGAATGTTTTTCCATCTGCTTGTGTTCTCTCTGATTTCCTTGAGCAGTGGTTTGTAGTTCTCCTGGAAGAGGTCCTTCACTTCCCTTGTTAGCCGTATTCCTAGGTATTTTATTCTCTTTGTGGCAGTTGTGAATGGGAGTTCATTCATGATTTGGCCCTCTGCTTGTCTGTTATTGATGTATAGGAATGTTTGTGATTTCTGCACATTGATTTTGTATCCTGAAACTTTGCTGAAGTCGCTTATCAGCATAAGAAGCTTTAGGGCTGAGATGATGGGGTTTTCTACACACAGGATTATGTCATCTGCAAGCAAAGATAGTTTGATGTTCTCTCTTTCTATTTGAATACCCTTTATTTTATCTCTTTCCTGATTGACTTGCCAGAACTTCCAACACTGTTGAATAGGAGTGGTGAGAGAGGGCATCCATGTCTTGTGTCAGTTTTCAAAGGGAATGCTTCCAGTTTTGCCCATTCAGTGTGATATGGGCTGTGGGTTTGTCATACATGGCTCTTATTATTTTGAGGTGTATTTCTTCAATATCTAGTTTATTGAAAGTTTTTAACAAGAAGGGATGTTGAATTTTATCAAAGGCCTTTTATGCATCTATTGAGATAATCATGTGTTTTTTGTCTTTAGTTCTGTTTATGTGATGAATTATGTTTATTGATTTGCATATGTTGAACCACCCTTGCATCCCAGGGATGAGAGCAACTTGGTCGTGGTGGATAAGCTTTCTGATGTGCTGCTGGATTCAGTTTGCCAATATGTTATTGAGGATTTTACAGTATCCAAAACAGCATGGTACTGGTACAAAAATAGGCACATAGACCAATGTTACATAATAGAGAACTTAGAAATAAAGCCACACATCTCCAATCACCTGATCTTCGACAAACCTGACAAAAACAAGCAATGGGGAAAGGATTTCCTATTTAATAAATGGTGCTGGGAGAGCTGGCTAGCCATATGCAGAAAACTGAAACTGGATCTCTTCCTTACACCTTATACAAAAATTAACTCAAGATAGATTAAAGACTTAAATATAAAACTCAAAACTATAAAACCCTAGAAAAGTTTAAGCAATACTATTCAGGGAATAGGCATAGGCAAAGATTTTATGAGGAAATCACCAAAAGCAATTGCAACAAAAGCAAAAATTGACAAATGGGATCTAATTAAATTAAAGAGCTTCTGCACAGCAAACGAAACGGTCATCAGAGTTAACAGACTACCTACAGAATGGAAGAAAATTTTTGCAATCTATCCATCTGACAAAGGTCTAATATCTAGAATCTATAAGGAACTTAAGTAAATTTACAAGAAATAAAGCAAACAACCGCATTTAAAAGTTTACAAAGGATATGAACAGACACTTCTCAAAAAAAGACATACACGCAGCCAACAGACATATGAAAATAAGCTCAACATCACTTATTATTAGAGAAATGCAAATCAAAACCACAATGGGATACCATCTCACACCAGTCAGAATGGCAATGATTAGAAAGTCAAGAAAAAACAGATGCTGGCGAGGTTGTGGAGAAATAGGAATGCTTTTACATTGTTGGTGGGAATGTAAATTAGTTCAAGCATTCTGGAAGACAGCGTGGCGATTCCTCAAAGATTTAGAACAAGATATAACATTTGACCCTGCACTCCCATTACTGGGTATATATTCAAAGGAATATAAATTATTCTGTTATAAAGATACATGTACGTGTATGTTCACTGCAGCACTATTTGCAATAGGAAAGACATGGGATCAACCTAAATGCCTATCAGTGACAGACTGGATAAAGAAAATGTGGTACATATACACCATGGAATACTATGCAGCCATAAAAAGGAATGAAATCATGCCCTTTGCATGGACATGGATGAAGCTGGAAGCCATTATCCTCAGCAAACTAACACAGGCACAGAAAACCAAATACTGTTTGTTCTCACTTAAAAGTGGGAGCTGAACAATGAGAACACATGGACATAGAGAGGGGAACATACAGAGGCCTGTTGGGGGATGGTGGGAATTGCAGAGAGCATTAGGAAAGAAGAGCTAATGCATGCTGGGTTTAATACCTAGGTGATGGGTTGTTAGGTGCAGCAAACCACCATGGCACATGTTTACCTATGTAACAAACCTGCACATCCTGCACATGTATCCCGGAACTTAAAATAATTATAAAATTTAAGAAACCCCATGAGGGTGATAGGAAAGATCTCTTCCTCCTCTACCTTAAACCAGGATCACTGTAACATAGTAATTAGATTTTGATTGTGGTGAACAAAGGCACTTTAGAAACCTCCTAATGAAACTTTGAGGAAAAGTGGAATTACCTTTCCAATGTTTTCTACTGCACAAAATTGTGAACTCTTTTNCCTAGGTGATGGGTTGTTAGGTGCAGCAAACCACCATGGCACATGTTTACCTATGTAACAAACCTGCACATCCTGCACATGTATCCCGGAACTTAAAAATAATTATAAAAATTTAAGAAACCCCATGAGGGTGATAGGAAAGATCTCTTCCTCCTCTACCTTAAACCAGGATCACTGTAACATAGTAATTAGATTTTGATTGTGGTGAACAAAGGCACTTTAGAAACCTCCTAATGAAACTTTGAGGAAAAAGTGGAATTACCTTTCCAATGTTTTTCTACTGCACAAAATTGTGAACTCTTTTCTCCTGCACAAAATTGTGAACTTTTTGAGGCAGGAACTGTTGGTTATTTGATTCCCACCACTATGAGCCTAGTTTCACCATCTGTGAAATGGAATTAATCATATCTCAGTATGCAGTTATAGCAGGACTAATAAAGTGATCATGTATATAAATTATATTTCTCAGTGTCTGGCACATGGAAAGACAAATTATAATTGTGAATTATTATTTATTATTGTGGTTATAGGGGAAGATGGGAAAAACAACCTTCAGACAACTCTTTTACTCCACAGTCTCTTGAAAGACATGGAACAGAGCAGTGAGGAGCACTGGTTGGGGATTCAGGAGCCTGGTTTCCCTATTGATCCTTTTAATTAACCACCTTCTCTTAACCAATGACTTACAGTTCTAGATTTCAGTGTTCTAACATCATAATGAAATGGTTCATTTAAAGTACCCAAGATCACTTGTAGCTCTAAATTTCTCCAGTATTTTGTTTTTACTAAAGGGCCATTTTTTCCTTAAATTTGGCCCTATTTAACAAATAATTACTATTTATATTTTTGAAACAACGGGATTATAGTATAAAAGTTTTCTTTCTTTGCAATATGAAGCTGTTTATTAATTTGAGATTAAAAGGGAAGGTAACAAGAGACTGTAATCTTATACCAATTTCATAATAAAGCCCACATTGAAACAGCACTATTCTGGGTCAAATGTCCAGTAATACCCAGCTTTCTGCCTAAGCCTAAGTGTTTGGGTGAAATAGCTGAACATAAATATGTATACATTCACCAATATAGTAATTCCAATTTTGATATTGTGTTTTATCTGGACCATGAAAGTACCACTGTGCCCTATAATCCATACACAAAAAGAAACCTTCACCAGTGGTTTAAAAAAAAATGACTTGTATAAAGAGAATTGCATCAAAGGGAAATTAAGTGGTTGAGCAAGAATTCACACATGAAAAAAGTTAACTATCTAGTAATAGAAGTGCTGAAGAATGATCTATGTCTAAACACCCATATTTCTATTTAACTTACGTTTCTCCTTCATGTGGTTTTTATTGGTTAAATCAACAAATGTTCCTTTAGTTTCAACTCTGCAAGGCTCTTTTCGAGGCACTATGAGGAATAAAAAAATTAACCAAATATAGATACTTTTCTCCTCAAGGAGCTGGCAGCTGATTACACATGGGGAATTATAATACAGAAGAGAAAGTGCCCCGTTCCCTAAGAGCACGACAAAGAATGCACTATGTACGTCCAGAGATAAGAAAGATTCTTTCCATCAGGAAAGCTCAGGGACATTTACAAGACATTTGAGTTGCGCCTAAGTGGATGAGAAGGAGTCTGTGGATGGGACTGGGAAACAAGTGGTTTCATCTGTGTGGAACGTAGGATTGGGAGATTGTGGAAGTGCTGGGAAAAGGGGCTAAAAGACTCAGTTTAAGCCACACTGTGTGTGACCTTGAAAAGGTGGCCAAGAAGCTTGAACTTCACTCTCTAGGCAACAAGAAATCATCAAAAATATTTTGGCTGAAGAATTACATTCCTATAGTTGGGCATTAGAAAGATCATTGTCAGGAAAGAGAAAAACAGGAGACATAGGAAGCAGAAGACCAGTTGGGAGACTGTTGCTACAAACTATGGAAAAATAAACCAATTAACTAGGGTAGCAACAGAAGGTCTGGAGATGGCGGGAGGGGTGTTTGGGAAATTTAGGAAGTCTGCCTGATAGATGGCGGCTACTCACTGGCTACATGGGCTGAGGGGTGGGAGGAGGAGTCAAAGAGGCCTTGAAGATGGAGAAACACAAGCTGAGAACAGAGGATGGTTACAGAGAGATGGAGGTTTTAGTGTGAGATTCTGGGAATATCCAGATGGAATTTACCAGAAAGCAGTTTAGGTATACGTCTGATATACTGGAATGAGGGTGGGGCTGGCAATAGATTTGGCAATTATTGGAGTGAATGCTATAATTGAAGAAACGAAACTGAGAGGAATTCTCACAGGAGATGTCATTGAGAGGAGAAAAGAATACAGATCTATATTTAGTGAGAAGGAGGAGGAAGAGCAACATAAAAGAGAGAAAGAGGAGTCATATGGAAATAAAAAGGAGAACAGAAAAGCAGGCGTCATAGGACGAGAAGGAAGAGCATGTTAAGAAAGGAGTAATAATAAACTGCAGCCCAGACCAAGCCAAACCATGAGAACGAATTCCAGTTACAGTCAGATAACCTCATAGCTTTCACCAGAGAATTTTCCTTAGACTGAAGCAATGGGGAAGACTGTAATATATTTAACCAGTGAAAGATCACTGAAGCCAGCTGCTCCCATTTGATTTTTTTCAATATTGTATTGTAAAAATATTTGGATATACAAAAAAGTTGAAAGTATGTTATAGCGATATTCATATACAACCACCACCAAATTCTACCATTAACACTTTACTATACATGTTTTATTACAAATTTATTTATCTACTCATCCTTCCATCAATCCACCTTAGAACTGCTTTGCAAGGAATTCTAGGTAAATTATAGCCACCATTATACTCCCCGTGAATATGCCAGCGTGCACATCATTAGTTTAGTATTTGTTTACAGTTTTATTTTTCTTTGTGATAGAATTTACATGCAATGAAATACATTTACCTTAATTCAATATTTGCTAATTTTTGACAAATAAATCTATGTAACTTAAATCTCTTTCAAGGTATAAAATGTGATCATTACCCCAGAGAGTTCCCTCATCCCTCTTTTTAGGCAATCCTTGTCCCCACCCCTGCAGAGGCAACCACAGTTCTAATTATTATTATTATTGATTAGTTAATTTTTACTTTGTAAAAAATAGTTTTGCATTATCAAGAACATCTTATAAATGGAATCCAATGGGATTTGTTCATTTTGTGTCTTTCCTTACTTTTCTGGCTTACCATAATATTGATGAAATTGACTATGTTATTGTGTGTTTCAGTACTTTGTTCCTTTTTATTGATGAATAGTATTCCATTGTATGAGTATACCGAAGTGTAGTTTTCCATTTTCTTACTGACAGACAAGTAAACTGCTTCCAGGTTTTAGTTATTGTGAGTAAAGCTGCTATGAACTTTCATGTACAAGTATTTTGGTGGATATGTATTTTCCTTTCTCTTGGGTAAATACCTTGGAATGGAATTTCTGGGTTTATGCTGTCATATAATTTAATTTTCATAAATACTTCATGAAAGATCAGTATTGTTCTCATTTGTCTTTAGTGCAATTTACCTCCCTGGGACTCTAGCAGAAACTGTGCTTGAACCTTTCTCACCTCATGGTATTTTATCAAAGCTGTTTCCCATTCTTTCCCATCTGTCCTGCCACTGAGTGACAACGAGCAAACCAGAAAAGGGAGTCTGTGTCAACGTTCACTAACTCATATTACCAACACAGTCAGTATATTCCACAATGCAATTAAAATGTACAGTTTATAATTTAAAAAATATATAGAGATAGGGTCTCAGACTGTCTCCCAGGCTGGAGTGCAGTGGCTCAATTAATAGTTTACTGCAGTCTCAAATTCCCGGGCTCAAGCAATCCTCCTGCCTCAGCCTACCAAATCACTGGGATTACAGTCATGAGCCTGTACCTGGTCCTGGTTTATACTTTTAACGTTTACCTGTCTTCATTTGCATTGTGTAACATAGGCATAATCATGGTACTTATCTGTTAGAAGTATTGATTTAAGAAATATTTATTAAATGAATATTATGTGCGGGTTACTAGAGATGAAATACAAACTAAAGAGACAAACTTACTATTCTCAAGCAGCTTTCAGTTTAGGAGAGAAAACAGTTAAAAAACCACACTAACAAATGTACTGTTACAAACTGAAATAAGAAGTCTGGAGAAAAGGGATACTGCTTTATGAAAATTTGCAATAAATGAAGACAACCAGAATATGGAATCAGGATGGACTTCCTTGAGGAAATAACGCTTGAACTGAGGAGTTAACATAGGTTAGAGGGTAAGGCAATATAGCAGTGGGGACCTCATTCCAGAGAGAGAGAAGAGCGAGGACAAAGTCCTTTGGCTGGAGGGCATGTGCACATTCACAGAACAAGAAAGCTGAAAGTCAGAGAATGAGGTGGAGAGGAATGAGATTAGAGAGCAGAGCGGAGGTGGGGGTCTTTTGGGCAACATTAAGGACATCTGTTCTTTGTCCTAACAGGAACGGGAAGTCACTGTGGAGTTTTAAGCATGAATGAAGCATAATAGAATTTGTGTTTTGAAAAGATTTTCCTGGATGAAATGTGGGCCATTCTTAGAAGAAGATCAAAGTGGTAACTGGCCAGGAGGTAATTTCAGCAGTCAAGTGAGGTGCTCAGAATAAGGCAACAGGGATGAAGAAATGGGTTTGACAAATATTTAGGAAGCAAAATCAAAAAAGTTATAGCAATAGACCAACAGTAACTCCAAGTTTCTGGACTTCGCAATGCCTGCCAGATAATTAATGCTCAATAATTGTTAGTAACAGCAGTTTTGGTGTTGGTTGATGCTATTGCTGTGTTATTATTATTATTTATAGAAAATCCTACTTAATGGTTTATGAGGTAGCCTGACATAGTGGACAGGAAAAGAGCTTTGGGATCAGAAATCCCAGATTTAAATCCTGGTTTTGCTAATAACTAGCTAGGGTTAAACAACAACAACAAATTGAAATTAGTTATTATAAACTGCCCCAGCTCCCAAAGGGGTAGCCTGTAGTTCAATGTCCAGGGACCATGAAGAACTCAGCTCTTTCTAGCAGCTACAGTTATTTGCAGAAGTTACAACACAGGTGGGAGCCAAGGCCAATGATAAAGCAAGGTGTCCTGGATTTGCTTCCTGAGGATCTTGCTTCTAATTCAGCCTCAGCCTCTTATTTTCTGGGGACCCAGCGTTTGTGCTAATTTCCCCAAATACTTTATCCCACACCTTCCTGAAAGCTCTTTTTTCTCTAGATTTGTTCCTTTCTCCTAACTTAAGTCTTATTTCCATGGGCGCATTGGGAACTTTAGACATCTGATTAGCTAATTCATGTTAAAGTGCAAATTGCCTACAGTGTTGCTTCTCTATGGGATTCACAGAATATTCACTCGTCCTCAAAATCAAAACAGATATGGGTGGGAATGCCAAACACTGTGTATGGCCAACTGCATTGAGACCCTAGGGGTACAATTTGTGAGGGAGTCATCACAGTTGCTCAGGAGGGCACTGGAGCACTGGGTGCTTCAAAAACAGATGACAACTGTCCCACTTGGCATTCTTGGAGGATGGAATAGCTGCAGAATAGATTACGTGACTCAACTCCTTGTGGAGAAGCAAATTTCTTATGCTATGACCAAGCAAGGAGAGCACTTCACATATTTTCAGCTTTTTGAAAATGCTGCAAACTATTATTATTATTATTATTATTATTATTATTTTATTATTATTATTAATCTAGGTCTAGGTAGAAAATCAAGGATGGAAACTTAAAAATATTGAAAACTGGATTTCTTTTAAAACACAGAAAGCAAAGTACTGTAAATTGCAAAATTTTCTTGCAGGAGAAAAATTTTAAGTCAGCTTTATTGGAATATAAGCTACATATAGAAAATTCATCCATTTTAAGTGTACATTTCAATGAGTTTTGAGAAATGTATACACTCCAGTGATCACCACCATAATCAAGAGGTATAACAGTTATAGATAGCAACCAAAAAATTCATTCATGTCCCTTTGTAGCATGGGCTATCTTAGATTGAATCATATTGCATATTCAATTGAAGAAAAAGCCAGAGACTTGCTGATGGATTGGGTATAAAGTGTGGGAGAGAAGAGTCAAGGATGAGTCCAAGTTTTTGTCCTGAGAAACTGGTATACAGAGGTACTATTGTTAGATGAGAGTGACTGAAGTTTTGTGGGGAAAATAGTGTAGTTTTAAATATTAAAGAGGATTTATGAAAGATAAATTTTAATAAATGGATAAGCATTTCAAAGACTGGTCACAACAGAAAAACAAAAATATGCTTATTGAAATAACAATGGAGTACAAGTGTACAACTATTAAATTACTGATTATTGAAAGACATGATGCTACTCGATGTTGGTTATGTTGGGAGAACTTGTATATGCACCAGCTGCAGATGCTAATTCAGAAAAGAACCATCATTTGAAGAGCAGTGGCCCAGAGCTGCCCATGACTCTTTTGCCCCCTCATTCCAATTCTGAGAATTTGTTCTTAGGGAATTGTGTTTAAAAATTAAACCAAACAATCTAAAAGAGAGAAAAAGTATTATTTGTGTCAAATGTTCACTGCAACTTTCCTTATACAGGTTGTGCATTCCTGTCTCAAAAATATGAAATCCAAAATGTTCCAAAACCTGTAACTTTTTGAGCATTTACATGACACCACAAGTGGAAAATTCCACACCTGACCTCACGTGACGGGTCGCCGTCAAAACACAGCTGCACAACATGGTTTATTCAGCATCCTAGAGGGAAAAGAAAACCCTCTCAGCCCCCTTCAACTGCAGTGTATCTTTTCCATGCAAGTCCAGATTCCCCTTCAAGCATACCCACAAAAGGTAATAAAATAAAAACTTTGTTTCATGCACAAAATTATTTAAAATATTATATAAAATTACCTTCAGGTTATGTATATAAAGTTTATACAAAACATAAATGAATTTCATGTTTAGACTTGAGTTCCATCCCCAAGATACTTCATTATGTCTACATGAATATCCTCAAATCAGAAAAAAAATCTCAAATCAGAAACCCTTTTGGTCCCAAGAATTTAAGATAAGGATGCTCAGCCTACATGTAGTAATGAAATATTCATATAACAAGTGTCCAGAAAAGGAGAGTGTATAAGTAATGTGCTTTTGGATAGAATCTATAATAACAGGTAACTTTTACTGAATGTTTACTATGTGCTTGACACTATGCTAAGGCTTAGTTTACATTACCTCATTTTATCTTCATAATAGCCTATGACATAGATATTATATTCTGTGTGGCAGAATTTATCCCCAATTAACTGATGAGAAGCATGAAGGACACATAGTTTAAAATTATACAACCAGTAAGTGGTAAAGGTAAGACTTGAATGTAAGCAGGATAACTCTAAAGTCCAGGTTCTTAACCATCAGTAAAACTATCCAAAATTAAGCAAATACTGAGGGTAATTATGATGAAAATGGATTGGAGATACAGTGACACATTCAAAAGGAAAGAAAATATGAAAAAAAAAAGTTTCTAGTGGCTTATGTTAAAAAAGAAAGAAAATACAAAAAAGATCTGTATGTTATAGCTATAGTGTGTGAATATAAGAAAAGACCAGAAGAAAATGCAAAAATAAGTCTTTTTGTTCACATGAGACTATTGGATTCTTCAGTCAGGAGTTCATTAATGGTGTTGCCAGATAAATTTCCTTTAAGAGGTAGGAGCAGAAGGGTTTAGTAAACTGATCTTTCAGAGACTGGTGATGTATAGAAGAAAGTTGCATGTTTTTGTTTGAAGAGAGGTAGAATCAAGGGATTTGAAAAAAGCCAAAGAGAAGAAATCAAGGAGTAATAAATAGAAAGAGGATGAGAGGAAATGAGAAAAGAGAGGAGGTAGTGCAGAGAAGAGAAGAGGAGGGTAAATGTTGAAGGATGAAGAAGGAACCAAAGGTAGCATGGAGTATGTTATGCCTTATACATAACAGTTGCTCAAAAATATGTATTAAATTTGAAGTTAAAGCAATTTATTATAAAGTTAGGCAATCATGTCATGGTTATTATCTCAAGGAATTCATTTTGCTTTGCTCTGTTTTGTTTTGCCCCATATGTATGTGTGTGTGTGTGTGTGTGTGTGTGTATAACATAAAAATAGTCTTATTTTTCTAAGTATGCATATATAAATATGCTTATGTATTCAGAAAGTACATTAAATAATTAAGAAAAAATAAAATAATCTGTAATCCTATCTAAACAAAACAATGATTAGAATTTTATCATATAGCCTTCTTGGTTATTTCTGTTCATTATGCACACATACCTAAATTCATATTTCCTTCTAAAAAGGCATTGACATTTGTAATCCCCTTTTTGTCACTCAACAACACTGTATGTGTATTCTCTATGTTAATAAATATCTTCTCTTGAATAGTTGCGTAATTTTCTGTTGCTTGGACAGATATAATTTATTTAATTAAACCCCTATTGATGGACACTGGCTTATTTTGAATTCTTAGTTACTATAAGAACATTGTGATGAATATCCTTATACATGCATATCTATACATGTTCATTTGTTTCCTTAAGATAAATTCTGAAGTAGAATTACAGGGAATATATATATATGTAAAATATATATTTATATATTCTATATATTTAGTCTATATTTACATATTGATATATATATTTTATATAGAATATATATGTATAAAATTCTTTGGATGGAAATTGCTCAAGTGCCTTCTAGAAAATGTGTAACATTATCTCCTCCCATTGACACAGTGGAGGAAGGTTTGCATCCCCACAGCTTGCTGATTTGGGCTATCAGCCTTTCTAATTTTTCAGACAGCCATTGTCTGAAAAACCTCAAAATATCCCCTTTCTTATCCCACCTTGCCTCTTGAATAGATAATTTGCCCAAGAAGCATCTAAAGACTTCTGGAAGATATAAGTGGTTTAAGTTAAATTAGATTGGTTTTAAGGTTTTGCCAGAGAACAAAGAAAGTTGAAAACCATCAGGGCAGAGTTCTATACATGTTATACACTGATGACTCTATGCTGTGTTCCCTCTGATTAGAAAATGAAGGAATCAGACTTATGGAGATGCTTAACAAGCTCCTAAAAAACAGATCTTCAGCTATGTAGGGAGCCACAGATTTTCGCTGTATGAATATAAAATTATGTCAAAGTTTTTTCTCCTTTATGTTGGGTGGTTTTTAAAAGAATAAATATGAAGGCACTGCCTCTCAACCATTGAAAATAGGCATGGGAATTACAAGAAAAGTTTTGCATTTGAACTCTGACTTAAGATTTGGGCAAATATTTAGGTATTAATTTAATTTCAGACAAACTACAGAATCCTAGCGATTTATTATAGCACTAATTTGCAATAAGGGAGAAGCAGTAATATTTATTCTAGTATTTTAGCAGAAATTTCAAATGTGTATTTACAACACTTAGTCACTTCCCTTAAAAAATAAAATCTTTTCAGCCTCCATGTAAAGCAGCCAGATGTCTAATTAGAAATCCTGAAACTTGGCTCTATTGAGTTAATAAGAACCCGTGACAAGTATTAACCAGAATATCCCATTCCTCAACAATGACAAAAAATACTTGAAAGTTCATGAAATAAGCTGTCAAAGTGGGTTGGTAAAATTCTAAATAAGATTGCTATATTTTCATGTTCTTGCTAACCTATATCATGGTTGGAAATCAAACCATGCCCAAATTTCTTTCTTACTGTTTTGCTATTCTTCCTCAACCGCATCTCACTCAGGAATTTTTTTTTTTTTTAACTAAAACGCTCTGTGGTTGCTTTCAACCAAAGAAATGTTATAGATCATTGAAGTTTATGTGTTGTCTTTATATGGGTAGAAAATATTTGCTATGTATTAATCAGTTGAGTGGGGACTCTGTGTATGTGTGTGTGTGTGTGTGTGTGTGTGTGTGTGTGTGTGTGTGCATGTACCAGTATTTTCTTACTTTAAAAAAAGTTTTCCTATTTTAAAGGCTATATGATACATTGATGAAACAAAATGGACAAAGTTTCAGAGACCCTAATTAGTCATTTGGCAACTCTTCTCATAGCTGAAAATGCAGGGTTTTTTTCTGAAGAGGAAGCAATAAAGTATTATAAGTAACTATTTTTTAACTTCTACCAAAATGCTGGTTGAAATGTAACTGACATACCTTATGGAAAAAGTGCCCACTTTTATGACACTTAGTAAATTACTAGAGTTCTGGAATTTCATTGTCTGATGTTATTCGATATATGTTTACACAAATCTCAGTTTATTTTTAAGGAATTGAGAGATAAATGCATTTATATTTTTTAGGAAAGGCAATTAAATCCCTATAAGAAAATAATGTAATGATAATGGTTAATACCTAGTTTAAAATGTAAGCATGAAAATTAATTAACCTAATATGTACAAAGGACATAAACACTTGCTTGGCTTATGATGAATACTTAGTAAGTATCAGCTGTTATTATACCTGGAGTCACACTGTCTGGATTTAAATCCCAGTTCTGCCATGACTTGGCCTCAGGTCTTAACTTTCTCAATGATAACATGAGGATAATTATAGTAGCTACCCCATAGGATTGCAGTGGGAATCAAATAAAGCCTTGGAAGAGTGTCTAGCATACAGTACCTTTTCATTGACGATTAGCTTTCATTTTTAACCATTAGTGCCCTCAAATGAGAGTATGTTGCCTGGATTATTGGTAGTGGAATAGATATATGTTTTATCTTAATTAGTGTAAAAATTTTGGAGAGGATAGGGTCTTATTTTTCTTCTGTAGCTCCTGATGTTTCTAGCCTTGTACAATAAGTATGAAAGCCAGATTCTGTAACTGCCACTGTCTCAATGCATAAATGATTTAGTGAATTAATTTGTAAATTCAACTGGTATAAATTGGTCACTGACAGAAATAAAGAAAATAAACAATTCTTTTTCAACTCATCCGGAGCAATCAAAAAGGGAAAGTCAGATGTTTCTTACAGAACTAATGTTCCCTAATTGAAATGACTCATCAGCCATATATGTCTTCTCAAAGCCAAAGTGCTTCTCCAAAGAATATTTGTACTTCTCCTACCTGCCCTCTTCTATGAAAAATAGGTGGGATTAAAAAGAAAACAAAGACAACAAAAACCAAATCCAATGTTGACTGCTTAGCTGCTGTGTTAGTTCTAGAGCCATTTGTAAAACAGCAATGCCACCTGTTGGGTAGAATATGCAAGTCTGTTATGATTTTGTATACTGGAAAATATTTGTTTATGCCTCCTCTAGGAGGCAAAATGTTAGGTTGCAGTATGAGAAGGAGAGAAAATTAAAAGTCACTTGCAAAAAGTTTCCTAAGTAGTAAAGCAAATGAAAAGACATTTCTAGTCATAGCATATGGACAAGTCTCTATTTTAAAACCTAACTTTTTTCCTCCCAAATCCTTCCAAGGATTACATGCTCTATGCTGGCATTTGCTCTACTGCTCTTTCACGCTCCTTTCATGGGGCTGCTAAAAGCAAAAATAGCAATCTGTAATGCCTGTCACTTACCTAAAACGAGACATTACTTTTAATGAACCAGATAATTGTTTTAACAACTCAGCAAAGATGGGGCCCTGTTTGTGGGGGATGCAGCAGTTTTGTGCTTCTTCTTATCGGTACTACGTAGTCATAAATCTCTGAAATGTAATAAAGAAAGAAAAATCAAAGATGATATTCTGATAGTGAGATGACATATGGATATTAGTCCCTGACCCGGAAAATATAAACAATTTTTGTTTAAGACAGAGTGTCCTCAGAGTTGGAAGTCTATCAGTACGGCTCCAGATTGTACCTTGATACTTACTAATACCTCAGTCTAAAGATGAAACCCTCAGCATTATTGCTTTTCCATTGCTAGGAAGCAAATGATGACGTTAACTTTTGCTGGGCTTCAGACAGCAGAGAATATCTGGAATTGCTTGCTGGTCAAATATCTTGCTTGGCAGAGATATTTTCTCTAGGACCTCTTTGAATCAATTTCCTGACAATCAGGATCACCCTACTAGAGTAAAGAGAAAGATAGCTGGGCATTCAGAATATCAGATGCCAGTTGTGTGTATGTACAAAAACTACAATATAAGGAAATGTGCAATGTCGTATGAGTGGCATGAGTGATTTAGGAGTTTATAGGTCATAAAAATTCCAACTGAGATAAACAGGGAAGACTGGCATGAGGACACTCAAACTGGAAAGATGAGGGCAAGGAATAGCTGAGATCCAATCAGAAACAAAGAGCCAGACTGTGGGAGTCATTAGGACTATTTGGGTTTGTTTTTCCACCTTTTATTCTTCTAAGTACATGACACAATTATGTTTTCCTGCCTCATTTGAAGTTAGACATGACTGTATGACTTATACCAGTGACATGTGAAGGAAAACAGTGTGCATTACTTCTGAGCTGAAGTTTTAAAAGCCAGTATAGAATGTTATGTATCTTTTCCATACCTCAGCAATTGTGAATTCAAATGTTGAGATGGAGTGTCTCTTAGTCTGGTCTTTAGGTAACCAAGATGATCAGAGTCTGCTTGCTGATTCACATTGGATATACACCTTTATTGTGGTATGCCATCAAAATTGTGAGGTTTGTTTATTACTGCAGCATAACCTAGTGCATCCTGACGAATACACAGGATTCCCATAAAATATATAAAGTAATGAGCTAATAAAAGTAAAAATAAGAAGGAAAGCCTTAAAAAACCTAAAATTTGCTGACTATCAGCAAACTGTCGCAAGAACAGAAAACCAAAGACTGCATGTTCTCACTCATAGGTGGGAACTGAACAGTGGGATCACTTGGACTCAGGAAGGGGAACATCACACACCGGGGCCTATTATGGGGAGGGGGGAATATATACTACAATTTGCTTGTGTATCTATAAATAACCTTGTTCCTTTTACTAGGACATAAGCTTCATGAAGGCAGGTCTGCGTCTGTTTGGTTGTCTGTGGAATTCCGTCACCCAAAAGAGGACCTAGCAAATAGTAATAGTTCAATAATGAATTTGGATTATTCTTTCAATGCTGAACCTCACTGCTGTGCAATATGGCTTTGAATTCCCCTTCTCTATCCCTGGACTTACTACTGAATGTCCAGTATGCTGTCCAGGGTCAGGCTCAGGGTCACAGCATGCCAGCATGATAGCACGGGACAGAAACATAAGCAGGCTTACTTCTGAGGTTCTCATATGGAAGCTATGGAAAAATTTGCACTTTCCCATGAAGAAAAAAGAGAGACAAAGGTTAAATTTTGAAGGCACTGACATAAAGCTAAGTTTTGCATTCTATTTTTTAAAATGTGGTATTATTTACTGACATTTTTTGGTGCTAAAGTGTCCTTCAGTTTGTTAAACAATGATAGAGTTTGATGACAGTTTTTATTTTGCTGCTTATTTGTTAGCTTATTCCTTTTTATGGCCCATACTTGGCAAAGTGAAAAGTTGAAGATCCTCAATAATACCTAATTTTAAATATTCTAGAATTAGCGATCTCATAAGGCAGGAAACTGATGTCAAGAGATATGCCTTGACTTCTGCATGTTCATCTCTCTAGATTATAGCAGAAGAAGAACTAAAATTCATACCTCCCCATTTCCAGCCAGGTCTCTCTCTTCACAAAATCCCTGCCTCCTAAAAGTGCTTTGAGAATAATTCCATCCCTGATGCGGAGTGTGTTTATCCCCATAGATTTGCTTTTTTGGCCATTAAATATTCTGGGGCTCTACAAGAAAATCGAGCTCTTCTTTCTCATTTTTAGGGTAGTCAAAGTGTTTACACCTTACACAAATGTAAGTTCTACTAGGGTGGAGTGAAGTGTCCATGTTGGAAGCAATTTGAGAGGAATGAATTTCCCTCTGAAAACAGGTTAGGATAGTTTAAGAGGTGAGTGGAGGGGTATATTGTGCATAATACATTCCTGAATGTAATATTGCCCAGTCACTTCCTTTGCTGTCTTTGATATCATTTTGTACATTTTTCACACTGTGTGTGTGTGTGTGTGTATGTATTTTGCAAATACCCAACTTAACTCTGAACTTTATTGTAGGTCAGAATTTTGTCTCCTTATATTTATTATCCACATAACCAGAGGGCCTGCCCAGTACTCGGCACTAGGTGAACATTGAGTGCCTGCCATGTTGACTTCTGCTTTTATTTATTCTCTTTCTGAAAGGTCACCTGAGCTAAAGATTCTCAAGGTATTGAAAATGCCACCCCATCCCTGGTACTGCATTGGTTCATGAGTTTTTTTCAGTTATCTTTCTCATCGTCTTGGCATCTGACTTATAAGTAGACAAAGAATGCCAAGTTCATGCCAGATCACAATCTACAAAAAAAAAAAAAAAAAATGCTTATCACCGCTGGCAAGGAGAATGGAATATGTTCCCTTTGTAAAGATCATAGCTCAGAAAGAAGGTTCAAATTCTCATGAGCCGAACAGTTGGCTATAATACTTCCCACCCCCAGATGTCCTGACTTCTATCAGGGAGGTATCTGAGCCATTAATGTAATACTCCAACACCAAGTACACATTGTGATCACCACTAGTAAGTTCAGAAAATCACTGAATTCCAGGATTAAAAGAGACTTTAACGGTATCTTAATCCAACTTCCATCCTCTTTATAGTTAACTGATTGAAGACTGCTGGTAATTTACATAACACATTTATCGTTAGAAAGTTTTGTTTTCACACATTTGAGGACTCGAAATCTTCCTTGCTGAAACTTCTACTTATTGATTGCTCGTGAACTAATATTTGAACATTGAGCTCCTTATTACATTTCACGTTCTGTGCTATGTGCTGAGGCCAGGAAGATGGATAAGGCACAGCTCCTGCTTTCAACAGCCTCATGGTTGGGTTGGAGAATTGTCATATAAATATATAATTCATATGCTGTATGTATGTAAGATAATACATAGCTCTGTATAAAAGCAGAGTGGAGGGACATAATCCCCCAATTTAGGCCAGTAAGGTAAAGGACAGGAAGATTCCTGGAGTATGTGGTATGTCACCTCACTTTCTAGTTTGTTAGTTGTGTGACTGTTTAATCAGTTACTAATCAACCCAACTATATCATCAAGTCTAAAAGTCTACATCTTTCCATGAACATAATAATCTTAGCTGGGGACACAGTGACTGAAACTCCATCATGCTTTCCCCACTCCACTCCCACCCCTGTGTAGAAGCAATAAAGTTTGAGGAACTGACTTCAACTCCAGTCTTAAAACCCATCCCTTGCCAGGATCCCTAACTGGAACCTATCAGTGCATGGTGTTCCATTGATGACAATTACTGCTTAAGAAGTGGGAACATTATGAAAGGAAAATTATGTTCAGTGCTTGAGAGTTGTTTGCTCATTTTTTCTTTCCAGATATAAATGAGGGAACATGTAGCCTATTTTTGACTACTGGACAACTTACATACAAGATGAAGCCAACACTGTTGTTAGCACAGAAAGACAAAATAAAACCTGGATCCTTGATCATATTACTAAACTGCTGGATCAATGAATTCTGATACATGCTGCCAAGCATGTGGTCCAATAAATGTACTCATTCTTGAAGCTAGTTTGATTTAGATTTTCTGTTATTTATGTCTAAAACCATCATAACTGTTCAACTTGTCTAAAACCTTATTAAAATAAAGAGATATTATGTCTATGGTTTTTTCTGAGCAACTGCTCTAATAAGAAGGGAAAAACGTGTCTTTGGTATGCCTTGTTTTTGTGAATCAATTGTGGTTCCTAGTACCTAAAGTCACATTTTCCTGGAGAAATGTTCTTGATTCACTTAGTGTGTGGGTAACAGTTGGAAGCAATTCAGCTCCACAAGTATTGATTACACGTCTACTCTTTGCCCTGTATTATACTAGGCACCAAGGCACATGCAAAGTGGTTCTGAATAAGATATGGCTGCTTTATTCAACAAGCTTAAAATCCTTTGGAAATCAAGTGTAATCTAAGGAGCTTGAGTTCTTGTGTCATATATCCAGCCTCAAAACTTGCCCTGCCTCTTATGTGTCAGACACTATACATATCCTGTCTCATATAATTTTCCCATCACCCGTTAAGGTCATTATTTATGAATGAGGAAATTAAGTTCAAAGAGGTAACTAACTTTCTCAAAGTGACTTGTCAGACATGATGGTGCTGGAAAATGAATACAAGACTAAGTCCAAAACCAAAGGTATAACCAACATTTAGGTGGGATGTGAATGTGTCTTTAATAGGCAAGCAAGCCTGACGGCCAATTTATGTCTATTGTAGTTCCTCTGTCTTGGAGATATGCTCTGAAGTCAAAGGTGGTACTCAGTTAGTCCTTTAGGGAAAAAAAATTTCCCAAATCAGGCAAAGCTCCATCTGATGGCAATTAGAGCAAAAGCCAAGAGCATTAGTCTTTTGGTTATCCATCTATTCAATGAAGATTTATTATGCTTAATATATGACATGCATTGTGCTAAACACAATGAAGAATACTAAGATTCATGAGGCTCAGTTTCTTCTCTGAAGCAGCTGCGACCTTTTAAGTAACAATAGCTGCCATGTATCAGAAGTCTACTAACTTCTAGGTGTTTTTCATAAATCATCTGTAATCCTTAAACGGTATTGCAGTATAGTTTTGTTCCCATTCTCTGGATGGGAGATCTGAGACTTAGAAGGCTATACCTAAGTCACATATTCAAAGTCAAGATTTGAAAACAAGCCTAACTCAAAAGCTCATGATGTCACCCAGTCATAAACATCTAAAGCCTCAGTTTGATTGGCGGAAGTGTGTAGTGTCCAATAGGTGTTCCTTTCTTATTCTCCATTCCATAATCCCCACCCCATTCTCCTCAGCACCATATGCCTACCAAAGTGCTGTGTTTACAGCAGCCACTCAGTGGGTTTACATCATGTATTTTCAGCTGTGTGACAGAAACTATACTTTCCCTACTGCCTATCAAGTGATTGATCTTGAGAAATCCAAGGTCTGAAAATTATATTTCAAGTTCTTTTCACCATACTAAGCATTCTTGCCTCTAGCATAGAACTGGTTATATAATTCAGACTCAAAAATATACATTTTAAACACTTACTATATATGCTATGCACTTTCACATATGTTGTTTCATGACTTATTTTGTGAATAATGAATCCAAAGGTGTAGTAAATTGTTCAAGGTCACTCACATTTTAAGTGAAGGTCCAAGATTCAAAATCCAGTACTCTCTGTCTAGCATATTTTTAAGTATACATTCAGCTTTCAATATACTTTTAAGGATATGTCTAAGTCTGATATATATTCTGCTACACCAGATGTGAATGCTATTGGTTTTTGTATGGTGAGAACTACTTTTATTTAAAACATTTACTCTGTTTCGTCCTCTCATTCCACTTCCATTATTGCTTTCAGAATGTTTTATGTCTATGTAACCTCTGCTTTTTTCCCTTGGTGTCTCGTAATTACTGATCCTGGCTCCAAACTCTCTCCCATAACTATTCCCAGAGGCCATCCTCACCATGCTACAGCCTTTCTCTCCGTTAAGTTTTCACGAGAAATGTCTCTTTTGTGGCATTTACCAAAGGGAAAAAAAATCTTCCAAGCTTCTTTAAATAGCATAAAGTATTTCTTTTCTCACAGTCTTAAAAAAGGCATTTTCTCCCTTTTTCTTTTCTCTTTTTTTTTTTTTTTTTTTTAACTCTAGGACTCGTCCCATCAGTAGGACCCAGACAGTTCACCACATGAAAACTATTGAAGTAGACTTTTTAAAAATCTTTGGTATGACGAAGACAGTGATTTACCAGATTTATTTTAAGTAATCATATGGGAATACTTTTTTATTTTCAGAAAAAATCAAATTAAACATGTGAGGTTTATTTTAAAAATTAGTATTTATGCTTAGACTCAGTACAGGTAAGGAGCTCAATTGGATAAGGCCACATGGTTTTTGTGCCTACCTTCTTATGAAGTGGTTGGTGACAAATTAGATTTTTCTATACTTCTAGCGAAAAATCAGTCATGCTTGAAGGCTTCAGTGTGGTGACCCTTGACCTGAACCGAAAGTATAAATGAGAAAGAGCTAGGTCACCCACTATTACATTTGGAAGTTGTTAAGTATTTTTGGAGTTCTATCAAGAAAAACTTGGAATAAAGTAAGACTAAGATTAACCACTAATTATGGAAGAGAGAAGTAAGTGGAAAAGAGTCATGGTCTTTTAAGAGAACATCCAAAATCATGCTTTCAACTAACACCTCTTAGCAAAGTAGTGAAAAGCAGTGACCTAGGAATATGTTCAATATCTGCTTCAGCTACTTACTAACTGCAAGTGGTTTAACTTCTCTGGATTAATCATAGTTACCATCTCATAGGATTGTGGTGAAGTTTAAATGAAATAATGTAAGGAAAACATTTAGCATAGTGCCTGTTGATCCTAAGTGTTCAGAAAATATTCTAGCTAAAATATTGTTGTTGTTGTTGTTGTTTTTATTATCTAGATTTAAGCCTTCAATGGAGTCCAAGTGGTGTGACAGGACATTTCTACTTTGGTGTCTTGCCACTCCTGCAAGCTTCTAAGCCTGCACAGCAGAGTTGGACTTTTCTGAGATCAAGGTGAGGGGACAGATATAACAAACAGCATCCATCTAGGAAATAGATGGAAGCTACTCATTGTCACCAAGCAATCACATATCCTCAATGCATACTTGTTGAGGCAATTAAACTTCAGCTTCTATATGTATAGGTTGCTTGATTTTCTAATTGAGGAACTGATGCAGAGTGAATGTGCCAATCAAAGTGTATCAAAGTCTCAGCATCCACAATCTTAGCATGTATCTTTATAAATAACATAACATAAATCCAAAATTTTGGAGGAAGAATGCTTGGCAAAAAGGAATTAGAAAACTATTCATAGATATTGGGGTTATTTAGAGAAGAGAGTAAGGAATAAAAAACAATTCGTTGACACTGCAGTTATGTAGAGAAGAGAGCTACAAATATAACATTCAACTTATTATCCAGATTCTGAAACAGGCCTGACAACCTAGGAACATTTAACATTTAGCACTTTAGTAGAATGTATAACATTTCTGTGTTTACCCACAACTGAGCTGGACAAAAAGGATGACTGGAATTATTCTTTACAATCAAAGAGCTTACATGATATTTTAGAGTATAAGAAGCATAGATATTCCTGTGTTTCTAAATTAATCTACATCTCCCATTTTTAGCTTAGTTATTGCCAAATTTAGAGTATTTGTGAGCAGAAATAATAGCCCTTCACCTCCCAAACTATATGGCTGGCTCTGAATTTTGGAAAGCCGGATTTCTAGTCAAGCAAGCAGGACTTGAATTGCAATGAGTCAGGGAAGACAGTCAAATGCTGGCTGTCCAGCCATTTGCCGGATAGCTGCCTCTATTTAGAGATTGTGAAGAACCAGGGAAAGATAGTCAGAATCAAACCTGCTTCCAGCTTCATCCTCTTCCTATCTCCACACACCATCATTTCTTTCCCAAACAATTGTTAACTAGCCTTTGCCACTATATATCTGAGTAAAAATTTCACCCAAAACTCAGTGACTTAAAAGAACATTTATTTCCATGAGCCTGTGCGTTGGCTGAACTGGGATGGATGTTGTGCTCACCTGGGTGGATCTACTTGAAGCTGTGGCTCCTTAGATGCCATTGCTTCCCACTACAGGACTGTGGGCCAGTCTGGAGGCTCTACTTCACATTTCTCTTCATCCTAGAGTCCCAGAAACAGACACGCGTCTTCATTCATGGAGGGAGCAGAGGCAAAAGGGAGCAAGAAGAAGTATATGAGGCCTCTTAAGGCCTAGGTATGAAACTGACCCATTGTCACTCTTGCCCCCAGGATCAAAGCAAGTCACATGGCTAAGCCCAAAGTCTATGAAGCAAGAAAACATTCCACCCATGATGGGGCTATGGGTAAATATGGAAGCAAGAAAGTGTGAAGAATAGGAGCCGATCTTTCAGCCTATCACTCTGAATCACCCCCAATCCTAAGCTAAAAATGCTCTCACCTGCAGAACTTGAAGCTTCTCTATTGAAACGATATTTCTTCACTTTTTAAGATCATTCAAGGGGGTTCTAACCCCCCTACACTTCTCCCCTAGCCAGAATCCATAATTCCCCGTTTCATTTTATGCTCCATACTGAAAACTTTTTCCCCTCATCATTTATCAAAACATGATTATGTTTGTGCTGTATTTTAATCCTTTGGGAGGCAATCTATATAGTTTCATCTGGAATGGATGACATTAACATTTGCAGTACTGCCTCAGTTCAGTCCCCATAAATAATAAACGATATAGGATACACACACACACACACACACCACACAAGAGAATATTCAAAATGAGGAAAAGTGAATTAGTTATTGGTTGAGATTCATCTGAAAATCTTCAGGGAGAACTTGAACATTGATTATAACCCTGAAGGAAATTTCCAGTTGCAATATTCTACTCACCACTCACATGATGAGGCATTAGATGTGTGGATGTGTGAGAACTGGTTAGTTTGGGAGCCTTTGCTTGTTATTCACCACAACCTTACCTTTGTTCTTAAGCTATGCACACCACTAGTGCAAAGGAAATGGGTGAGAGCTCACAACTAACTCATCAGCATGACCGGACAGAGCTCAAAGTCCACACAGTTTTGATTGGTGGATCAGAGGTAGTATGGTTCATATGTGTTTTCTTTTTTTTTTTTTTTTTTTTTTTTTT
>NW_016804458.1:26175-32076 GCF_001698545.2 Rhinopithecus bieti | reverse complement strand
TATATATATATATATATACACACACACACACACACTTCACGGTGGGAGTGGACCTGTACCCACTGGCTACACACACACACAAGCCCATGACAGATAACCTCAGGCTTAGCATTGAAATACTTTCTCTATGAAAGCTCCTCAAAGTTGTGAAATACAACTGAGATTCAAGAGCAAAATAAAATATGAGTCTTACCAGAGGAAAATATGGTTTTCTCTGGATCAAAATATAAGATTTTTTCCCCCTGAATGGTAGGACCGTAACGATTCAATTTCTCCTGCACCAATCAGCATCAGTCTGAGAGATCCAGACCTGGCACATGGAAATTTCAGCCTTAAGTCAAATATTATTTCAAAGTTAATGACAAAATCTATTTTTGCAGTGGTCTTGTTTAAAATATTTCCCCCTAATACTCTTGAAATGCTGTAATTGAAAGCAGTTATTTGAGATGCCAGTGCATACTTCTTTAATTATGTCCTGTGCCATCTGTTTTCAATGAAAGGGCAGTATCTGTTTGCAGTTACCAATCTTATGAAAAACAGGCTTGTCCCAAAATAGATTGGAACTAAAACCAGAAAGCAGTTCTTTCAGAGGCATCCTTTCAAGGCAATTAACTTTAATCATTATAGAAATGTTTATTTCCCATCTTAGTCTCTCTTCACATGTAAATTCCTTCAGGGGAAAAGATCTCTTTTTGTGACTGTTTGAATAGTTCCAATTTGGATTAATCAGAACCTGCTGGTCTGTTTATGTTCCAATTGTGAATGCTGGCAGCTTTCTTGATGAAGGAGCACACATGCCCTGCAGAGAGCAGATTGAGAAGCACAGTAGATACACACCTACTGGTCAGAGCAAGTTGCCTTAACCTCCTGGGCCCTATGCTTGCCCCATACTGTCTTCAAGGGTCAGGACAAGGAAGCGATGTGATGGATGACACACCAGGAATCCTAAGCTGAGTTTGTATAAAACCCATCTCCTCAAAGGAGCCAGATACTCTCTTCACCCACACTTTCCCATGTCATCCTCATAAAAGCTATGAGAAAAATTGGTGGCCTTGCAAAATGCAGGATCTGTGGTGGTGACTTGTAAGTGCATCACTCTACCTGGAAGAGTGTTATTTCTGAATTGCTTCTATTCTTCAGGGAAATTTTCTATCAAAAGGTCAAAAACATTTTATGGTAAATCTTTGATTATGATTATTAAGTAGTTTCATTCATTCTTTCAGAACGTAAGTTTCTCAAGGGCAGAGATTCTTGACTGTTTTGGACATTGATATATCCCAAACACCAAGAACAGCAATTTGGTGCAAAGAGACCCTCAGTGACTATTTGCTGAATTTGTTCGTTCTTTTAGACTTTGATGGTACATTGATATAAAACATACAAAAAGTCTCTTAAAAGACTTTCATTCAACATGATCGGTGTCTTGGACATGAAAATAAAATGCTCAAAAGACACACCATGTTGACAGTAAACATCTTGAGGATAGAACAAGAGCAGAGACTGTGTCTTTTTCATCTCTGTGCCTAGATGTAAAGTCTCTAATTTAGACTTGGCATTTAATAAATATTTGATTAATTTAACTCAGCAGGCATACATGTCTTGGCTTCCACCTAAGAAACTTACCATTTACTTAGATTTTAATAAGTCTTGAATGTTTTTACACATAAGCTCCTCTAATCCTCAAGACAAACAAACAAAAACCCTGTGAAGTATTAAATATCTCCAAAGTTCACGTGAAGAGCTGAAACTTCTATCTGGAAAATCACTTGCCAAGGTTAATCAGTTAGTAAAGCCAACATGAGATTAGGAACTCAGATTTGTCTTAGTTTAAAGTCAATAACATTGTACCCCATAAATATATAATATACACAATTATGATTTGTCAATTAAAAATTTAAAAAAACAAAATGCAAATCGATAAGCAAATAAAAGTTGATACTCATATATGTTCTCTATTGGCTCCTATATACTACTTAAAGTGTTCTTTAGGAAAGTTTGTCTTTAACACAAACCCAAGGATTCATAATCACATATTAGACAATCTAAAATCATTAAAATCTACATTATTATTATTTGAAAAACAGTAGTTTCCCATCTCTCCCTTGAAGCTTCCTTGACAATCCCATTTCTCCCTTGAAGTTCCTGGAGTCTTATATTGGCCGGACCTTCTAGTAACTGCTACGTCCTTTAGTTTGGGATCCCTGTAGCTTGCAGGTCTGTGACTTTTGGACTTCATAATCTCCATTCAAGAAGATGTTCTTCTGGTTTCTGAAAAATCATGGGAGTAAGTAATGTGTTTTTTTCCCTTTGGAGTTGAAATGTTATCCTATCAGATTGGATGGACTTGGTAGGCTTGATTTAAAGAAAACCACCCATCTCTCCCAGGCTTTCTTTCTGTGATGATTTAAATAGAAGTGTAATACAATCTCTTAAACTTTCATAATTTAGTCCCACTCCAAACTTTCCAGAAATCAGTCAGGAATTCTTGTGGGAATATCAAGTGAGAAGCAGTACAGGATAACGCAACAAAGGGAAATATATAAAGGGAAATGATGGAAAGTTGGGAAAGAGAACAGAGACACATGAATTGAGCAGTGACAGAGCATCTTAACACACTCATGCTAATGAGTGGCTTCTGAAATTATGTGGTCAAAGAAAAAGAGCTGGACTCCATGTTCTTGAGCTTGGCATTTAGTGACTATGAATCATATCTTAGGTCTGGAGCAGACTAATGAGTTATGTACAAACTGCAAGCACTCATTCTGTTTTAGCATGGCTATGATCTTTTTGTCAACTCTTCATTTATCACTTAATATTATTAATCACCACTTCCCAGTCTTCATCCACAATATAGTAAGTGCTACTCTGAGCCACAAGCAAGAGTTATCTCTACCCAGAGAACATTCCACTTAAATTCATTAAGCGCGCGCACACACACACACACACACACACACGTGCGCACAGGATAAAGCTAAAGCTAAGTGCTCCCTCAAAGAGAAGGAATGCCAGTGCAGGGCAAAAGTCAATGTGTTAAAGCAAACACATTAATACCAATAACAAGAACAACAACAAAATAATTAATACTATTTATTTAATGTCTACTGTGTGGCAAGCACTGTGCTAGGAGCTTCATACTGATTCTACACAGACTCTTTGAGTTGAATGTTCTTATCCCTGTTTTACAGATGGAAAATCAAGACTCAGAGAAACTAACATTTTAGGTTCTAGAGTTAGTAAATGATAGAAACAAAATTAAAACTCAGTTCTTCCTGACTTTAAAATTTCTGTTCTTTCTGTATTAATCAGAGAATATACTGGAGAAAATTCCATTCTGTGAAGGAAGCAGATTGAAAATAGAGAAAAAAATATTAAAACTTAATATAGAGTCCTGGAAATATTCCTGAGCTAGAAATTAGATCTAAATTCTATTTTATACTATTTTACTAATTAACTTTATAATCTTAGGTAAGTCACTCACTTTATCTCTTCAGGCTTTGGTGGTATCATCTATGCTACCAAATTAAGGAGATTAATTTAATGCTGTTAAAGATTGCAGGGGGACTGTTAAAGATTGCTGTTAAAGACTGCCCCTAACTTAGAATTCTCTGTGGAAAAAGCTATCTGAGCGAGGCTGAGCAGCCAAATGAAAAACAATATGTCAAGCATTTCAGTTGTAGAGTTCCTTGGCTAAGTCACACCAGAGTATCTTGGGCTTTGAAACTGGGCTGGACCTTCTTTTCTCCGTTCCATCTAGTATGATTGAATCTGCATAGTATATTCCAGATTAACTTAAGTAACCACCCTTGTGGATAGGAATAGTCACTCAGACACTCAAGTGCAAAGGCACATAAGGTCAAAAATGTGGGTGAAATTTCTCATCTGAATAAACCAAGGAAGAAGCAGGGGATAGAGATAAAAAAGAGAAAAATAATTTATCTTCTCTGTAAAGGACTTCTAAGATCTTTCCTGGTATTGAGAGTCCATAGATCTACGAAGCCACTGCCTATAAACAAAACTGAGTGAGTATCATTCAAACTGAAACATGTAGTGAAATGCCAGTTATCCATAAAAATGTGACAGTGAGATCAAAAGCAGATTGTTAATCGGGAACAGTAGATATCAGAAGACAATGGAGTAATATATTGAAAGTACTAAGGAAACATAATGTAAAACTAGTTTTTTTATTCAGCTAAACTATTATTTAAGAGGGAAGGAGGAAAGCACAGTTTACCACACACAGATTCTCACTGAAATAATTAGTAAAGATGTGCTTCAGAACATTGTTGTTTTTAGAGTCACGCAGCTCTCCTGACCCTCATGCTATTATTATACAATCCTCTCTCTGTCTCTGTTTTTGCTATAAGGTAGAATCCATAGGACTAAGGGGATGTGCTCACTGGGAACCTGCCTCTCCTTCTAGACCCTGGTCCAAATACCTAGAATGCCAGAGTTTCCCACCAGAACCTGGGCCTCCTTACAGGTCCCAAATGGATCTCTTTCCCCAGTCTGTTGTCTCAACAGAGGGAGATACCACCAGTGGTCACATCTCTCAACTGAAGAGGCAGCTGAGAGGTAGCTGTTTGCAAGAGTTCTAGATGGAGCTATGTATATATGTGGAGAGAACTACGAACATGTATGTGAGACCCTTAATTGTGTGAGGTAAAGCCAGGATGAGAACAGAATTGGGTGTAAGCTGCAAAACAAAAGTCAGGGGCCCACTCTCTCTAAGCCACGACTTTCTGGTTTGCAAGATTTGGAAGCAACACATGAACAGATAAAGCATGGTACATATACCCAATGGAGTACTATTCTGCCATAAAAGATAATGAGATCCTTTTATTTGCAACAACATGGATGGAACTGGAAGTCATTATGTCAAGTGAAATAATCCAGACACAGAAGACAAATATCGCATGTTCTCACTTATTTGTGGGAACTAAAAATCAAAACAGTTGAATTCATGGACATAGAGAGTAAATGGATGATTACCAGAGGCTGGGAGGGTAGTGAAGGGTGGGGGTGCAGGGGAGTCAGGATGGTTAATAAGTACAAAAAGTAGTTAGAAAGAATTAATAAGACCTAGTATTTGATAGCAAAACAGAGTGACTATAGTCAATAATAATTTAATTATACATTTAAAAATAACTAAAAGAGTATAATTGGATTGTTGATAACACAAAAGATATGTGCTTGAGAAGATGAATATGCCATTTACCATGACATGATTATTAGGCATTGCATGTCTGTATCAAAGCATCTCATGTACCCCATAAATATATATATCTACTATATATCTACAAAAATTTAAAATTTAAAAAAAAATCATCTACAGAAAATATAAATAATATAAATGATGCTCAAAAAATTAAAAACAATAACTTATGGTTTAAAGGAGAAATCATAAAGGAAATAGAAATATATTTACAACAAAATAATAATGAAAATACTAAATTTTGTAATTCTTTAGAATATAGCTAATGTGATACTAATGTGGAGGCAAGTAAAAGAAAATCTTAACCCTAAAAAAAAGCAGAAAATTAATAAAATTTGAATACAACAAATATATAGAGAATATCAGAAAGGAGGATAGATAAAATTGATTTATAAGGATGGAATTATGCTCTAAGCCATTTTTAATAAAATGCCTAACATTTAATTTTACTTAAAGAAAAAAAGACAGAAATGAAGTTGTAAACTTGAGTTAAAAATTTCTATATGCCAGAGCTATTACTTTTTCTATGCTCTTTTAACATTAAAAGAACTATATGAAGATAATTAAATTAGTGTTATCTTTTTAAAAAAAACTGCATTTTCAATTTTAGTGTGAATTGCCTCTCTTCCACCAAAAATGAAACAATTGTTATTACAACTTCTTTTAATCCTCCCACCATCTTTTTTTCT
>NW_016804458.1:0-22745 GCF_001698545.2 Rhinopithecus bieti | reverse complement strand
TTTTGTAAAAAAAAATTTTTCTTCCGTTTTTTTTTTTTTTTTTTTTTGAGACAGTCTTGCTCTGTCGCCCAGGCTGCAGTGCAGTGGTGCAATCTCGGCCCACTGCAACCTCTGCCTCCTGGGTTCAAGCGAATCTCCTGCCTCAGCTTCCCAAGTAGCTGGGATTACGGGCTCGCACCATCACGTCCAGCTAATTTTTGTATTTTTAGTAGAGATGGGGTTTCACCTTGTTGGTCAGGTTGGTCTCGAGCTCCTGACCTGGTGATCTGTCCACCTCAGCCTCCCAAAGTACTGGGATTACAGGCATGAGCCACTGCACCCGGCCTCATTTTGTTCTATTTTTAAATGGATTTAATACCCAATCAGTTTTTCTTTTGTTTAATTTCTATCAGTTTTCCAAGTCAGGGTTCTTCATTTCTTTAAACATCACTTAATTGTCTGTTTTGTTTTGTTTTCTTGAATGTTTTGCTTAAGACTTCTTGACTGGAACCTATAATCCTTTACTTTTTTCATATATATGGTATCATATATATAGTCTAACATTAGACCCAAGAATAGAATTCTGTAGCCATTGCTTCATTGTCTTCTGGATTTTGTTTCCTCCTTGGTAACTTACTTTTTCTGCCTAAACATCTAAAGCAATTCCTTTAAAGTTTTTTTTTTTTTTTCAGTTTGGTAATTTAATAGTAATTTATTTTTAAAAAATGTTCAGATAGGAATAATTTTGCATTATTAGTTCCTAGTACATAAAATTCCCTCTCAATTTTTTTCATTTCAGGAAAATTTTTGTCATTGTGGTATATCTTTACATAATAGCAACTCTTTCCTTCAGGGATACCAGTTGCTTTATGTTAGATTATCTTTACTTTTTCATAACTATCATCTCTGCCAATTGCTTTAATCTTTGATCTGTGACCATTTCAGTCTCTTCTCCATGCCATACATACAGTTTTTGTCCATGTCTGTTTCCTTCCTTGTTCTTATTATAATTTACAAAGTCTATCGTGCTATTATTTCAGTTCATAATCTGTTGCATTAATTCTACAACTTTCATCTCATTCTTTTGCCTCATCCCATTTTGGGGCTCATAGTTTTACAAAGTTATTTTCTGTAATGAAGAACTAAGTGGGAGTTTCCAGGCCAAGACAAGTACAGAAGCAGGAACACAGCTTTTCTCTTCCATGTTTCCTAAAATGAACAAAATTATTTTAAAAGCCAAAACTATGTGTGTTTGTATGTATGTAGTGTATATGTGTGTGTGCGCGAGTCTTTCATGAACATGAATTGTTACATCTTTGAGATGCTTTACTTATGGTCCTGGAGATCAAGAGGATAGATTTCATAACTTTTAAATGTCCATTCTGTGCTTAAGTAAAAATAATTTAGTAAAAGCATTGTGTTATCTGAATTTCATAGTTGTGTGTGTGTGTCCACATTAAAAATAAAACACACATTTCTAAAAGGAAATAGTGCAGCCCAATACAATCTTTAAATCTGGTTCAATTAGTGCACATCAATTGCATTGAAGTCAAATGGGCTCAGTTCAATTTAACTGGATAAAACTACTTGCTCTAATCTTGGTTCACTTTCACATTAGGGTGAAAAAGAAAAACTCCAGCTCCAGATAATACCTTTCTGCTGTCAATATTTTCTCTAGCTACCCTCCCTTTCCTCCACTTATTCACTTGACTAGCTTTTTCCAGCCCTCATCTCCTGCATCTTTTATCTGTTGACTTTGTGACCCAGCTCTTGTCACCTGCTTTAGGTCCCTGTTTGTTTTGACACCCTATTTGGACCAGTTTCTGTGTTTTACCAATTTTAGTCCATTTCACTAATCTGTTCACTTTTTAGATCCATGAAATTTTGATAACACTGCAACTGAAAATAAGAAACACTTTATTCAGCTAAAGACTTGGTCTAAAATATTCACCACACTGCCAGAGGTAATCTGTACAAATGTGTAGCTTGGCCTCCTTACAAGTATATAATGCACTATGTTGGGGTAAGGCATAAAATCATAGAGAAAGACCATGTGTACTGGGCACTAAGAAGACAGTGATGCTTCAACCTGTTCCATACTGTATATCTTAGTCCTTGACACTTTGCCCTTAATATTGAGACCTAGAGCTTCCACTAATTGGATAGAGCCAGAAAGACTAGCCCAAACAGAATTCCTTTTATGTGTGCTAATGTAATTTTTAAAGAACACATTGGGTGAGGCAGGCACATAACTGAGGACCAGCAACAGTCCAAAGTGTCTCAAAATAAATTACTTCCCAAATAGTCCAAAGAGAAAGATAAGGCAGACAGACTCTATGTGGCTGGTAAAAAGTTGGCATCAAAGGCAGATGATTGACTTGAACTGCAGTTCATTGTATTTTTATGATTTGATTGACAGTCTTCTGTTATTTTGGTGAGGTAGAAAACTCAAATTTTGCGTTTGTTATTTTTTCTTTACTTTATTATTTTTTCAAGCTGTAGTAATGCAATATTTTCCAAAACTGAGAAAAAGCATTAAGTCATCTCTATTGCTCTGGCCAAAGCATTATTTTCTGTGATGTGTATTCTAAGACATTTATGAACTAAGTTAACCTTAAATTATGATGATTTCCTTGTTATTGTCTTTGAGACATGACTCCCAAATTTATTTATTATTATTAGATATTTTTTCTGATTCTGGTCATCCTTGATTAATTTCCAAAATTTCTGTTTATATCCCTGAATCACATCTATCTCTATTATGCTGTGATCTTAATGTGAAGTTATTCTCTTAATGTTAAGAAAGGCATTTAAGTATTTCCATCAGCTATCATACTGAGATTAGAGACATAGGCATATAAAGGAATGGGGCACTATGATATTTGACTGAGCACTCACCAATCCCTAAAATGTGACATCTGGTTAAAGTAATTATTACCTCGAATGATAAAGAAACCATTAAAAGATAGCTTGGTGGAGAGTGTATTAGGACAATTCCAAATCTTTATCATGGTGAGGAAAGCAGGTCATCAACTATTAGGCTTAGCATTTATAAGGTCTTCGTTGAATTCTGTGGGGGTTCTACAGGGTCTTTTCATTCTTTCTGTCAAACCTTGAATGTTTTCCACCCCTGTGTGACCTCTGGTAGTTGCTCAGTTCAAAACTTCTTGATAATTGTTCTTCCCCAAGTAGTTGTATTCTGCCAGGCCTTGTAGAATTTTGCCCTGAGCATTTGCAGCTTTTGATTCAGTCAAATTTTCAGTACAAATTTCTGGAGCACACAAGGGAAGATATCCACTTTTTCACTCTGTTCAGCACTGCGTTGGCAACCCTAGCCAATGAAATAAGACTAGAAAAAGAAAAAAAAGACATACATATTGGAAAGGAATAAATAAAAGACTTTATTCTCAGATGACATAATCATGTGCATAAAAAATCCTAAGGAAGGCCGGGCGTGGTGGATCACGCCTGTAATCCCAGAACTTTGAGAGGCTGAGGTGGGTGGATCACGAGGTCAGGAGATCAAGACCATCCTGGCTAACACAGTGAAACCCTGTCTTTGCTAAAAATGCAAAAAATTAGCTGGGTATGGTGGTGGGTGCTTGTAGTCCCAGTTACTCAGGAGGCTGAGGCAGGAGAATGACAAGAACCCGGGAGGTGGAGCTTGCAGTGAGCCGAGATCACACCACTGCACTGCAGCCTGGGTGACAGAGGGAGACTCCACCCCCCCCAAAAAAAAAAACCTAAGGAATATACAATTATTATAACCAATATGTGAATTTAGCAAGGTCACAGGATACAAAATCAATATACAAAAGAAAATTTCTAGATACTGACAATAACGTTTGGAAAATAATTTTAAAAAATGACATTTATAACAGCTCCCAAACATATAAGATATTAGAGTCAAGTTTAGTGATAGAGATGCAAGATATGTAAATGAAAATTACAAACACTACTAAGAGAAATTGAAGACATAAATAAATGGGGAGATACATCATATTCATCAATTAAAAGGTCCAATACTGTTGTAATGTTAATCCTTTCAAAATTAATCTATGAATTCAAAGCAATACCAACCACAGTCATCAGGCTTTTAAGAATTAAATTTACACACTGTTTATAAAACCTATAGGAATTCAAAGGAAAAGTAAATAGATCAAAAAACAAAAGAGAGTTCAGAAATGAGCCTATATCTTTAGTGATTTCTTTCTTTTATTTATTTTTTTTTAACTAAAGTTCTAAAGCAATTCAATGGGAAAAAGAAAGACTTTTCAATAAATAGTGTTGGATCAACTGGCTATCTATATGAAAATAAATGAAGCTCAACCTATAGCTCATGAGACATGCAAACAATTATTTTGAGATGTATTATAGACCTAAACATAATAGCCAAACTATATAGCTTGTTGAAGAAAACAAAGGAAAACATCATCTTGAAATTGTTATAAGCAGTAATTTCCTACACATTAACTATAAAAGAAAAAAAAGTGTCTAATAGATTTCATCAAAATTAAAAACTTTGAAAGATTCTGTTAAGACAGTAAAAAGACAAACCATAGACTGGGAGAAAAAATATGTAAATAATATACATATAAAATATATGTTATATATTTATATACACCATTATATGGTATATTATATACTATATAATATATATGTAATTTACATTAAAATGTTTACTTTGTGCTATATAAATTTATGATCACATATCTATGCATATGGTATAGATAAACTTAAATAATATTAATATATATATCAAAACAATCTTAAGAAAACTTGAACACACACTACTATATTGAAAACTTAACATAAAGCTATGGTAATCAAGAGAGTGTGATATTAGATTTATAGATATTAAATATGGGATATTTAATAATGGACAAGAGTTGAAATCTTATAAAGTTATTGCACAGATTAAATAAGTATCTGTTGCCAATGATAAAACTGAAGTTTTCAAGAGAAAATTAGAGTCTTGGAAAATGTTATCCACCACCATGAGTTTTCTTTGTGCCAACTTCAATCATTTGGTAGTAGCTTCCTAGAGTCTTGAGAAGAATATGATTTTGAGGCCAAATGTGGACACAGCAAAAAATAACTTACACTTGGGTCTGCAAGGGTGGGAAGAGTAGGTTTATATGGAAGTATTTATCAACTTCTTTCTATGAAGCCCAAAAACCAATCACAGGCAGTTTGCATAAATTATGGAACTTTGTAACTAGACTAATCTACTTTATCTCTTTATTTTACTGAGGAGAAACTTGGGTCCAGAGAAGTCAAGTAATTTGCCAAAAATTGTACAACTGGCAATTAAATGGTCCCCAGAACCCAGATCTCAAGGTTCCAGTAAGACAAGTGATGTGTCTCATATCTCACCATTGCATCTGTGGGGAAATTACATATATCCTCACCCTGCAAACTGTTGATGGGGAAGAAAACTATGAAGCAGTTACTACTCGTAGAGACCACTGGCACACAGGGAAGCATTTTCTAAACTAAGCAGCAATTTGAAAATATTTTATTGTCTTATAAATGTTTCTCAATAGCAAATATGCTTGCAAGAGAACCACTGTTCTAGCAATGATTGAACTATTTATAGTCTCTCTTGACATCATGTCTCTCCATATATCCTTTCAGACGTTTGTCACTGTTCTTTGCTACTACACTAAAATTTGATGAGCAATATTAAAGGTTTGTTGCAATGTGCAATCTGAAACTATACCCATAAACTTTGCATGCTCTATTACATTAAAATCCACTTGTATGTCTTGCACTTTGAGGAGATCTTTCACACATGTCTGATTTTGGAATATTATACATTGGTAATACATTTGGAACATACTGGTTTACGAAGTTACGCAGATCTTCCAAATGCTGACGCAAAATCACAGTTATTAACATCACTGCCAATTTCATCAGAAAAATGTTTCAGTATTGGGGAGCTGTCAAACATTCATTCATGAAACCAATTATGACTATGATTGCAAGGCATCTTATTTTGAGATTTGGAAAGTGATTCTGAAAATTGAGAAACATAGAAAGAAATCTGTGCGGTGGGGTTGACAAGGGTTGAAGCAGACAATGAGAGCATCACTCCTTGGCTAGCAGGAAATTGAGTCATTCTTCATCATTCATCCTGTTTTGCAAGGTCAAGTTTCCAAATGATTTCGTAGGTCAAGCTGTAGGCAATAAGGTCTATAAGCTCCTAGGACTCTGGTTATCTCCCTTATTTGACGCTTTATGACTGATGAGACCTATCTGAATGGTCACTCCAATAACTCAGTAATGACAGTCACATGGATCATTTTCGAGGTCTGTTTGGAGGTATCTGAAAATATCATCGATTTGCCTTGAAACTAAGGCAACATTTGTTTTATTTGAGTGTCCTAACTGTTCACAAGGAACATCCAAAGTAAGCATATTCTTTCCCAGCAACAGTTTTCAAGGACTGTAAATTTCTTGCATTGCCAAGAACAAAGCTTTAATCTGTGAGGCACTTGGAAGGTAAAGAATATTTCAAAGTCATACTCAAACCTCTGTCTTTAAAGTTATTCTTGGGAGATTTCAGTGGCTGAATTATAGAAATGTTCATAAGAAATTCAAAATCGAAACTATTATTCAAAACATTGTTTTAAAAGGTGCTATTGATTAAAATGGGCCTTTACAAAGGTCTATGAAACCCTTTTCCCTGAAGTGACAGACTCATATCATTCATTTTTGAGAAAATGTCTGCCAAATGCCCAAATCTGAATAACCATAGTCTGTCATTGCTTCATTCAAATAATAAAAAAGGTTTTACAGAGTGGCCTGTTCAGCTCATAATTCAAATACTCACACGAATGCTTTTCCTTGAAAATATGAAACTAACATATTTCTCCATGTAGCAGAAGTACTTTAGGCCTGTGTCTATGCCTGGGAAGGGACACCCCATTACCCATCCAATTTAACAGGCTTTGTAAAGTCTTGCTTTAGTAGAGGCTCTCTCTAATAGGTTAATAGATAAGTCTGCTCAGGACAAATTTTTGACATGGTTCAAATTTTTATGGGATCTGTAGGGAAATTTCCCAGGGTGGCTCTCAGTAATTAATATTTCCCAAGAGGATATACCTAACTGGAAATGATGACTTGGAGTTCTGTTTATAGCAATTTGTGGTCTTCTCTGAATATTTTTCTGATCTGACTCAGTGAACAAAGACTCCTCACTCTGAAGCTTGAATGCAGGGAAGAAAGAGGGAGCAAGCAGACTCTTGTGTTCTGATGTGAAATGAAAAGAGGCCAATTGTCTCTGATTACAGCTCCTCATTTTGGAGACTCTGATAATAACGTGTATAGATAGATCCCTGAGGAAAGTGAATATTTAGGAGGTAGGGAGAGAAAAAGGAGTCACTGCAGGAGACCACACAGGCAGAGAAGTCAGAAGAGAGCTGGGGGAAAAGGACAAATGAGCTGTATGAAGGAATATGCTTCCATAGTGTTTAATGCAAAAGAGGCATCAAGAATGGTGTGCAGTGCAACGTATCCCCTTCCTTTGGATATGCTAATTACAGAGATATTTGGCCAACCTTAGCAAGTGAATTTTAAAGTTAATAATAGAGGTAAGAGACAGATTTTGAGAGCTGAGCAGCAACTGAGAATCAAAGCATGGACAGGGTGAGTATGGGTGAATCTTCCTAGAATCTCTAGGCCTAGTGTCTGTCGTCATTTCTGGGATGATTCTGGCCTTCCTCCCTGGCAAATTAATACCTAGTTGCTTAAAAAAACAGGAATTCTTGTTTCCTTCATTTAGTTCTGTCAAGTATGGGGAGCATTAAAGTAAATTATCCAGGTAATTCTCATTTATCCAGAGTCTTATTGGAATGAATCTGCATTCCAATACTTTTTCTAGAGGATGTCACTTTCTCTTAATGTGTGTCCATCTGGGCTAGGTAGGATTATAAACTCATTCTCCCAGTAAATAGACTCATGTTTTAAAGGCCCATTGGAAAAGTTCTTGAAAACATTGTAATGAGTTAAGTGTAAATGAATCAGAAACACAAGGATTGTATTTCCCTGGAAATACACATGGGATGATAAGTAAAGAGAGGGGTGATGCCAAGAAATGCTCATCTGTTTTTCCAGCATTCAAATACCATTCATATTCCCTGCCTTTCTTTTTCAGGCACGTAATAAAAAATATTTGATTCTCAATTGCTTCCTCCAGCCTGAAGTGTGACTTTATTAATTCAATTAACTAATGTCTAGTATTTCTTCTCATTTTGTAAACTAAAGGGGCATACAGTCTTACAAGAAGAATTGATGGAGCAATGGGCGAAAAGCAATGCTTACTAAGTACAAATGAGCTCTAATGAGCTCTGCTCAGCAGCTTCTTATAGGATTCATATGAGATTATGTTACCACTCAAAGTTAACAGGAAGAACTTTCTAACCATGATAAAGCTTGCTTTTCTGGAGGCAAAAACATGTGAGTGAGTAGGGAAGGGAAGGGAAGGGGACACAGTATTGCCTGCTGGTTCACTAGTATCATTTGTTTTATTAAAAGTCAAACCCTTCCTTTCCCAGATATTGTAATAATGGAAAAAGAAACATTTGGTGCCTGGGCTTGGGTAATGAAGTACATCAGTTAGCTTTTGCGGTGTAACAAACCACACCAAAATTTAGTATCTTAAAGCAGTAAAGATTGTTTTTCACTATCCCATGGGTTGCCTGGTAGGTTTTTTAGGTTTGGGCTGGTTGATCAGGGACTTGATAATTTAGGATGGCCTTATAACTCTGCATTATGAGTGATTTTATTGTCTTTTTCTTACTTTTCAATATGTTCAAAATTATGTATATTAAATACCTTTTTGTAAATATTCTTTTTTATAAGAAGCTAATTTTATGTATTTTCTTTAAATACTTTATAATTAGATTCATGATGTACATAGTTTTATATTGTGATTCTATTTAGTAAAAGTTACATCATTAGAGTTTCCCCATCTTAAAATTTTATGGTCTGAACGTTTCCCTAAAATTCTTATGTTAGAAACTTAATTCCCAGTGCAACATTGTTGGGAACTGGGGTCTTTTGGAAAGTGTTTAAGTCATGAAGACTCTGCCTTCATGAATGAATGAGTGCCATTAAAAGGGCTTAATGGAGGTAGTCCATTCCTTTTGGCCCTTCTACTTTCTGCCATGTGAGGATATAGCAAGAAGGCCCTCACTAGACACCAGATGCCAGAGCCTTGATCTTGGACTTCTCATCCTCCAGAACTATAAGAAAATAAATTTCTGTTCTTTCAAAAATACCCAATTTCAGGTATTCTGTTATGGTAGCACAAAACAGATTGAGTCCAAAAATTCTCCAAAACCTAATTTTAATGCCTGCATTATAGTCTTTAAGTATGCTTCATAATTGAGGTAACCAATTATTTTGTTGATACTTCTATTGTTCCTATGTTTCATAATATAAATAATACTGTTTTAAATGTCTTCATTTAGAAACATTTGAATCTCTATTCTAGTTTCTTGAAATGTAATTATTGAGTCACAGGGTGTGAACTCTCCCGGGACTCTTGATTTATATTTCCAAATTCAGGAAGAATGAAACATGTGTTCCCATGAGGGAGAGTCTGAGTATGAACCACATAGAGAGAGCTCTCCTACAGCACTGCTATGAACACAGATTGCGATGAGCAAAAAACGAAAAAAAAAACGAGAAGGGAGTTTTCTTTGTTTTAATTCTCATCATTTTGATTGTTGGTCAGGTTGAACATTTTAAAATATACTTATTGGCCTTTCTTTTATTTGTAAATTATATCTATATGACCTTTAACATTTTCATATTGGATGTTACTCTTTGATATCTCTAATTTGTAAGACTTCTTATAAAAGACTGTTGACCTTGTTTCTCATATCTGTGGTACATTTTCTTCCAGTTTATTATTAACCTTTTATGTTTTTATCATATTTCAAATTTGCGTGTGCATAAATCTACCAATATTTTTCCTTTTGACTTTTCCATTATTTTAATACTCAGAAGTAACTTTATTCATTCAGAGATCAGAAATTTACTCATGTTTTCTACTGTTTTTAAAAAATGCTTATCTCTTTCATCCAACTTGAATTTCAGTTGCTAGACTATGTAATTGCAAGCTGCAAGCTGATTTTCCCCCTAAATAATTAGTTTTTTTCTGTACTCTTTATGGACTAATCCATACATTCTCCAGGGTCTTAGAATGTATCTTGTATTGTAAAGTAATTTCTTATATCCAGCTGTCCTTTCAACATCTCTAAAGGCATCTATGTGATTAACATATAAAACTAAATTTCTTACTTTCTACAAAATCCTCGCTCCCCACACAGGAATGGAATATCTATCCTTTGATTTTCTCATGATCTCTTCTTTTCTCACATCTTCATATCTGATCTACCAACTAAAGCTCCATTTTCAAAATAAAGTTAGAATCTGACCATTGTGCCCACCTGCACTGCTTCTACTCTGGTCCATCACCATCACCTCTTGCCTGAATTATAATCACTTCAACTGCCCTATGTACTTCTGCATTAGGTCAGTTTTAGATTATTCTTAAGAGAGAAACAGAATTATATGCAAGATTACATATTTCCTCCATCTGAAGTCCTCAACAATTTCACTTCTTACCCATAATAACAGTGAAGTACATATAATAGGCTATGACGTTCCACTCTCACTTCTTTTCTTAACACTTGATATGGTTTGGCTGTGTTCCCACCCAAATCTCATCTTGAATTCCCAAGTGTTGTGGGAGGAACCCAGTGGGAGGTAATTGAATCATGGGGGCAAGTCTTTCCCATGCCATTCTTGTGAAAGTGAACAAGCATTGCAAGATGTGATGGTTTTATAAAGAGGAGCTCCCCTGCACAAGCTCTCTCTCTTTGCCTGCTGCCATCCATGTAAGACATGACTTGCTCCTCTTTGCCTTCTGCCATGATTGTGAGGCCTCCCCAGCCATGTGGAACTGTAAATCCATTAAACCTCTTTCTTTTGTAAATTGCTCAGTTTTGGGTATGTCTTTATCAGCAGCATAACTACAGACTAATACAGTACATCACCCTTTATGTCCAGCTACAATGGTCTTCGTCACCATCTTTGAGAAGTTCAAGCATGCTCTGACATCAGAGCCTTTATATCTGCTGTTCTCTGTACCTGAAATGCCTTTCCACCATGTGTATGTATAGCATTCATCCTCACTTCCTTTAGGTTTGCTTAAATGTCACTTTCTTGGTGCAGCATTGACTACCCACATTATTTAAAATTGCAAGATGGGAACCTCAGATTCTGTCCCATGGTAGATCCCAAAGGGGCCCAGTTTCAGCTCTATACCTTCATGCCACACGAAGGGCTTGTGTGTTCCTTCTGGGAGATGCACACCCTCTAAGCCAGTGAGACTGGACTCTCCAGCCTCTGTCCCACAACAGATCCCAATGGGACCCATCCTTAGCACCAGCTCCTCATGCTGCATGAAGGGCTGGCAGGTTCCTTCTGGGAGAGACACACCCTCTAATGCAATGAGACTGGGCTCTTCAGCCTCTGTCCTACAGTGGATCCCAACAGGGACCAGTCTCAGCTCCAGTCCTCCTGCTGCAGTCAGGAAACTAGCCCCTCTGTGCAGGGACCTGCTGGTAGATGCATGCCTGTCTGAGCCAATGTAATAGGTAGCCCAGCCTCTGTCCCACAGCAGATCCAAAAAGGCCCAGTTTCAGCTCCAGCCTCTTCTCTTGCAGTCAAGTAATTACCTTATTTGTGCAAAGACCTTCTGAGACAATGATGGAGATGTGTGATCTTTTAGACAAAGAATTCAAAATAGTTGTTTTAAAGAAGTTGAGCAAACTTCAAGGAAACACAGAGAATCCAGACATCTATCAGATAAATTAATCAGACAGATTTAAATACTTTTTAAAAAAATAAAACAGAAATCCTGGAGCTGAAAAATACAGTAAATGAAATAAAAAATGTAATCAATAGCAGAGCTGATCAAACAGACAAAAGAATCGGGGAGCTGAAAGACAGATTATTTGAAAATACATAGTCAGAGGAGAAAAAAAAACAAAGAATAAAAGGAAATGAAGAAAGTTTATGTGCTCTGTGATACAACATCAAAAAGAAATATTTGGGTTATTTGGAATTAAAGAAGGAACTAAGAAAGAAAAAGAAAGAGAAAGCTTATTCGAAGAAATAATAACCAAAAACTTTTCCAACATGGAGAAAGTCACAAATATGCAGGAATAGGAACATTAAAGGTCACAATCAAATTCATCCCAAATAAGAAAACTGTAAAGATCAATGACAAAAAGAGGATTCTGAAAGCAGTGAGAGAAAAGAAGCAAGTAACATTAAAAAAAAAAAAAAAAAAAAAAAGCAATGTGCCTGGCGACAGAATTACTTGGCAAACCCTACAGGCCAGAGAGAGTGAAGATATAATTACAAGGCTGAAAGAAAACTCCCTGTCAACCAAGAATACTGTATGTGCTAACAAACCTATCAGCCGAAATAACGGAGAGAGGAAACACTTTCCTAGACCAAACCAGAAGCTCAGAGGTTTTTGAGCTCCAGACTGGTCCTACAAGAAATGCTAAAGCAAGTTCTTCAAACTGAAAGAGATAAGAAATGCTAATCTTGATTGTTAAACTAAATGTTGTCATATGTGCTGTATAAGCCACTTACAATAGCTTAAACCAGAGAAGACGCTAGAAAGCAGAAACTACTTAAATATGGGCTATGACAATAGTTTAAGAGAGGATACTCCATAATGTGGAGAAAAGAAGGGAGTTAATGTGTAAGGTTTTATATGGTTGTTTCTTTCTTTTTTGTGATGCAAGTTACGTTAGTATGCGATTTAAATAACTTTTATATGGGCTCTTGTGTAAGCCTCATGTACCACAAAAGGCAAAACCTATAATAGCATATATCAAAATAAATGTACAAATTAACTATACTACGCATCCCAGAAATTCATCTTAACGCAGAAGGAAGACAGTAGAAGAAGAAACAAAGAGATGACTTATCAAACAACCTAGATTACAAGTAAAAAATGGGCGAGTAGTAATGTTCCTCCAGCCGTAATCAACCTTAACATTGAATGTAAATTGATGTAAATTCCAATTAAAGACTATAGTGAGCCTGCAATACGATTAAAAAACAAGACCAGTTCTATGCTGGCCTACAAGGAACTTAGTTCACCTATTAAAGAAGCAAAAAGATGAAAGTGAAAGGACTGGAAAAATAGATTCCATGTAAATGGAAACTAAAAAAGGGCACGGAGTACCTATAGTGTCTACACAGACTCATAGTAATAAGGAAGGTAAAAAGAGAAAGAAGTAACTTATAAATAACAAGGGGAGCAAATTCAGCAGAAGCATACATCAACGTAATAAGTAATGTATACTCCTCCAACAATGGGACATCCAAATATAATACTCAACACATTGTAATATATGTATCACCCAACAATGACACCCCAAATGATATACAGAAGAAAGATAGGCTACAGTACATAATATAGGCGGCGGGGACACCCACTGGGATGGTGACTCATGCCTGTAATCGCCAACACTCCTGGGAAGCCTAGGCATGGTGGACTACCTGAGGTCCAGGAGTTTGAGACCAGCCTGGCCCAACATGGGAAACTCGTCCGTCTCTACTAAAAACCCAAAAATTAGCTGCATGGTGGGCACACCTGTAGTTCGCAGCTACTTGGGAGGCTGAAAGGCAGGAAGAATCCTGCGTTACCAGAGGCGAGGTTGCAGTCGAGCGCAAGACTGGTGCCACTGGGCACTCCAGGCCGGTACAGAGTGAGACCTGTCTCAAAATAATAATAATATAATAATAATAATAATAATAATAATAATAGACACCCCACTTTTGGCAATGGACAGATAATTCAGGCAGAAAATCAACAAATAAATACGAGAGTTAAACTGCACTTGAGACCAAATGGGCATAACACACATTTACAGAACATTTCATCCAACTGCTGAAGAACACACATTCTTCTCATCAGTACATGAAACATTCTCCAAGATAAACCACATGTTAGGCCATAAAGCAAGCCTCAACAATGCAAAAACGTCCAAATTATATTGAGTATATTTTCTCACCACCACAGAATAAAACAAAAAATACATTAACAAGAGGGAATTTTGGAAACTGTACGACCACATGGAAATTAAAGAATATGCTTCTGAATGTCCAATGGTCAATGAATAAATTAAAAGGATGCCAGAAAATTTCTTCACACAAATGCAAATGGAAACAGAATCTATGGGGCACAGCAAAAGCAACACTAAGAGGGAAGTTTATAGCAATAAATACATACATTAAAAAAACCAGAAAGACTTCAAGTAATGAACCTCAAGGACGCAGAAAAGCAACAACAACAAAAAAAAAACAATTTTAGTAAGAAAAGTAAGTAATTAAGGTCAATGCAGAAACAAATGAAATTGAGAAAAATTATAAAAGATCAATGAAACATAAAGTTGGTTTTTTTTTGAAAAGATAAACAAAACTGACAAATCTTTAGCTAGAGTAAGAGCAAAAGAGAGAAAACCCAAATAAATAAAGTCAGAGATTAAAAAGGAAACATTACAACTGGTACTACAGAAATACAAAGGATAATTATAGACTACTATGAAATACAAAGGATTATAGACTACTATGAATAACTACACATCACCAAATCAGAAACCTAGGAGAAATTGATAAATTCCTGGATACTTACAAACTACCAAGACAGAATCATTTAAAAATAGAAAACATGGACACACCAATAATGAGCAACAAGAGCAAAACAGTATCCAATCAAAGAAAACCCTAGGACCTAATGGATTCATTGCTGAATGCTACCAAACATGTAAAGAATTAATATCAACTATATTTTAATCATTTCAAAAATTGCAGAGGAGGGACTATTTCCAAACTCATTCTATGAGGTCAGCATTACCGTGATACCAAAGCCAGACAAGAACATCCCCCAAGACAAACAAACAAAAAACACACAAAATACTAGAGGCCAACATCCCGATGAGCACAGATGCAAAAATTCTCAACAGAATATTAGCAAACGAAGTTCAACAACACTTTAAAAAGATCACTCATCAACACATGGACACATAGAAAGGAACAACACACACTGGGGCCTTTGGGAGGGTGGAGAGTGGGAGGAGGGAGAGGATCAGGAAGAACAACTAATGGGTGCTGGGCTTAATACCTGGGTGATGAAATAATCTGTACAACAAACCCCTGTGACACAATTCACCTATGTCACAAACCTGTGCTTGTACTCCTGAACTTAAAAGTTAAGAAAAAGATCACTCATCATGATCAAGTGAGATTTATCTTAGGGATACAAGGATGGTTCAACATGTGCAAATCAATAAACATGATACACCACATTAACAGAATGAAGGACAAAAACCATATGATCATTGCAATAGATGCTGTAAAGACATTCAATAAAATTCAACATTCCTTTATTATAAAAATTCTCAACAAGTTGAGTATAGAAGGAACATACCTCAACATGTTAAAGGCCATTTATGACAAATCCACAGCTAATATTATACTAAGCAGGGAAAAATTGAAAGCCTTTCGACTAATATATGGAATGGGACAAAGATGCCCACTTTTACCACTTCTATTCAACATAGTACTGGAAGTCCTAGCCAGCATTTAGGCAAGATAAATGATATGGTTTGGCTGTATCCCCACCCAAATCTCATCTTGAATTGTAGCTCCCATAATTCCCTCCTGTTGTGGGAGGGACCCAGTGGAAGATAATTGAGTCATGGGTTTCCCCCATACTGTTCTTGTGGTAGTGAGTAAGTCTCACAAGATCTGATGATTTTATAAGGGGAAACCCCTCTCGCTTAGCTCTCATTCTCCTCTTTTCTGCCACCATGTCAGATGTGACTTTCATCTTCTGCCATGATTGTGAGGCCTTCCCAGACATGTGGAACTGTGAGTCCATTAAACCTCTTTCTTTTGCAGATTGCCCAAGCTCATGTATGTCTTTATCAGCAGCTTGAATATGGACTAATACAAGAAATAAATAAAGGACATCCAAATTAAAAAGAAAGAAGTCAAATTATCATTCTTGGTAGACAACGTGATCTTATATTTAGAAAACCTAAAGACTCCACCGAAAACTCTTAGAGAATTTATTTAACTCTTAGTTAAATGAAATTAGTAAAGTTGCAGGATACAACATCAAAAATCAGTTACATTTAAATACACTACCAGCAACCAACTTGAAAAAGAAATAAAAGCAGTAATCCCATTTACAATTATCCAGCTTTGCTTTTCTGTAGTTTCAATTGCCTGTGGTTATTTGTGGTTCAAAAATAATTAACTACTGTATAATAAGATACTTTGAGAGAGACAGAGAGAGGGAGAGACCATGTTTACATCAGTTTTGTTTCAGTATATTGCTATATTTGTACTATTTTATCATTTGTTGTTGATCTCTTCCTGTGCCTAATTTATAAATTAAACTTTATTGAAGGTAAGTATGTATAGGAAAAAAACATGGCATATATACGATTCAGTACTATCCATGGTTTCAGACACCCACTGGGGAGATCTTGGAACATATCTCTCACAGATAAGGCGGAACTAGTGTATGATAATATTTTATGGACTTTTTTTTTTCTATTTCTCACTAAAAGAATTTCATTCTAAATTCTTAATCTTTTCTAATATTCACCATGTCTAAATGAAAATACAATATCACTAGTATCCCTCCTGCCAAATTTCCACATCTCTGGAAGGATAACTTAGGGAACAATATCCTATTACTTGGGGAGTTTTATTTAATGTGAGGGTAGGATGTATCTTTTTTTTTTTTTTTTTTTTTTACAAAATTAGGCATAATTATGTAGTTGTAGTTTTAAAGAAATATTCTTGTTAATTATTAATGAAACTGTAAAAATAACTAAATATAAAAATCAAATACAATAGAACTATACTATAATGCACATGCTGGGGATATGGTCAGTGTCTTACTTTTAGTTGGTTTTCTATTAGATATTGTTTTCTATTAGGAATTGTTTTCAGCAGAAGATAAATCATTCTACCAAAAGGGCATGTGCACTCACATGTTTATCACAGCATTATTCACAATAGGAAAGACATGGGGTCAACCTAGGTGCCCACTGATGGTGGATTGGGTAAAGAAAATATGGTACATATAATACATATACACCATGAAATACTACACGGCCATAACAAAGAACAAAACCATGTCCCTTGCAGCAACATGGATGCAGTGGTAGACCACTATCCTAAGTGAATTAGCACAGGAACAGAAAATCAAATATTGCATGTTCTCACTTATAAGTTGGAGCTAAATATTGGGTGCTCATGGACATAAAGATGAAAACAATAGGCACTCTGAACCACTACAGAGGGTAGGGAGGGAAGAGTAAAAGTTGAAAAACTAATTGCTGGATACTGTGCTCACTACCCAGATGATCAGATCAATCTCAGTCATACCCCAAACTTCAGCATCACATAATATACTCATGTAACAAACCTGCAGATGGACCCCCTGGATCTAAAATAAAAGTTGAAATTAGTTTTTAAACAAGAAATAATCCAAAAAAGAATTGTTTTTTCAGCATCACATACTTATCATTTCTATACTAAATACTAGGTAAGAAAGAATCACAATGGTTTCTACTCATCTTAGACATGTCCTTTCCATTTTGATACATGATTTAAAAAAATAAATAAAGAGAAAACAATGGGGGAACTTGAGAGGAGAGGACACATGTTATTGTGGGGGCAGTTTATAAGCTTGGAAAATGTTGACATCTTAACAGTTTCAAATAAATAGAAAGCAATGCCCCATTTCCCTTTCCTCGTCCTTCCTGCCCTGTGCCCTCCCCCAATGCCTTCCTGCTCCCTCAAGTGCCCACCATTGAGTCCAAAGAGTGTTGCCTCTCTAGATCCTCAGTACACTCTTGAGATTCACCATGAAAGTGCATCAAAAAGTATTTTATCATGAGATCTGGAAATAATTTCCTAATGAATGTATAATACTGTATGTGTATTATGTAAAATCACAGCCATAGAAATGGTTACTTTGGAAAATAAGCTGTAAATCTAAATATGATCTTCTCTTTTAAATTGTTTTCCAGTAATAATGCTTGTTACTTGCTCATTTATTTTGTAAAGCAGATAATCATGACACCAAAGATTTAAGCAAAACTAATGAAAGTATAATTTTAAACTAAGGAATTCTGTTTGCCTTTCATCTGCTAATTAGGAAAGGTCATCATTATTTAATTATGTCAGTGATCAACCTCATGGATCATTGCTGCAGAAAGCAAGAAGAGCTCACTGATCTGTGATGCCTCAGGACACATGGTGTTCTGCTAATATACATTAGTAGATGCTATAGGACAAAAGGCTTCCATAATCAAATGAGACTGGAAAATGCTAGGTTAAAGAAAGTTAAATACATTTATTTACCACAGGGATACTGTGCAACTTTCATATGCTAATTTTCAACATGAATTTGCAAAAAGAGGCAGTGACCATAGAATCTCCTTTGTTCATGGAGCATATTTTGAAACTAGAAGTCACATAGGGAAATTTTCTCTAATCACATCAGAATTGGACCATTTGAGGAAAAAAGAAAACTCTAATTTCCTATTACAACTTGTCATAACACATTACACCCAAATTCATCTGAGAGAAATAGAATTCTAGGAAGCATGAAAAAATCGTGGCAACATTATTTATTTACTTATTTATTTTCTCTTATGTCAATATGTATTGTTGGAGTTCAGTAAGCAAATAGTAAGATTTGCCACCAGAGAATAGAGAAGCAGTAGCTATGAAGTGTTGGAAGAGAAGAAATCAGCCATAGGCTATAGATCCAATTTACTATGCAGAAAGCATGAGGTATATGAAAAATGGAGTGTATATATGTAAATACATGTACGTAAGTATATAAATATAAAAGTATATGATATAAAAGTATATACAAGTATATAAGAATAACAATGTAAGAACTGAGGGAGAATGGCCAGCTGAAAGAAAATTCTTAGCTTGCACTTGGGGAAGCACAGGTAAATGTTTCTAGTAGGAGAGGAAGAGAGTGACCTCTTGTGGGCAGGACCTCCCTTATTTCACTTCAGTATCCTCCTCTTCCAGAACTTCACGCAATGTCATTCCTATATGCAAGGTGATCAAACATTAGAATGCATCAGTAAAGGTTATTTTTCTAATTTTGACTTTATTTACATCAGAAGTTCCACTAAAATTAAATCTAGTGTAGTTCCACAGTTCTATCAGTTAGGCTTATGCTTGTCTGCAAGTGCTAAAAGCTTCAAGTGGCAGATTAGAAATTTATTTATCTCAGGTGAATAAAGTCCAGACTGAGCAAGGTTGGACAAGGATGAGCAAGGTTGAGCAAGGCTGGCAAGTCATTCCATGATCATTAAGGCCCTCAGCACAGGGCTTCTACCTCATCATCCAGGCCACAATTTTGTCTGTCTGCTGCAGCCAACAGGAAAAAGGATAGAGGAAAAGGAAAACAAAGCAAGGAAGCGTCCAAGAATTTCCACACGACCCATGGTAACAGAGGCTTATTCCAAGCAGTTATATATTCAGCTAAAAACTGAGGGCTCTATAATATAGAAGAAGGAGAAAGCACCACAGTAGTTAATGAATCTTCTTCATTAAAGAAAGTAAAACTATATGAAAATCTGCAAGAGAATGGCCAGCTAGAAGAAAATGCTTAGCTCGCATCTCGGGAAGTGTAGTCAAAAGATTCTAGTAGGGACATCTGAATATCTCAAAAGCACCATTCTAAGAAAGAAACTTCACTGCCCTTCTCATCTCTCTTTCTTTCTTACCCTCTTCAGCCCAAGTTAGGGAATGCAGAGGAACCAAATAAGAAAAAGAAGACAAGCATACCTCATCCACTTCTGGCGGCTGCCTGACTGCAGCCATGCCTAGTTTGGACAAGGAAAATGTAATTTTGAGTGAAATAAATTGTGTTATTATACAAAAATGGGCTGTTAAAATTATTAAATTGTGATTATTCTGCTATGTGCAGTGACTATAGGACTTTTTATAGCAACAAGAAATCAGAAATGTCATAAGTGTGCCTGACGTTTGTCCTGGAACAGGACAAAAGCTTTCCTACTTAATAACGTTTAAAAGTATAGGGAGAAATAAAAGTAAAAATCACTCGTGATTATATCCTGTGAGTACTGCTGGTACAAGGCTACAATAACCACCTCTCAGGCCTTTTGTGAAGTTATTTTTTAAAAAAAGAATGAAAGAAAGCCGTAGAGAACAGGGCATAGAGTGGCACAAAATAAATTTAGTGTCTCTCTCTTGATTCATCTGATTCACTGAAAAAATATTTATTAACTTCATACTATTTGCTAGTTATGGTTTATACAAGACATACAATGGGAAAAATCATAGGAAATAGTACAAATGGATATTTTAAAATCATATCTCATGAGATATGAAAATCCAAATTATCTGGTTCACCACCACCTGAGGGCAACTGCTGAAACTTTAGACACAATTCCCAGGAGAGATGCCAGAAAGCTTAAGGCTTGGAATTTCAACCCCATTTTACTGACAGAGTCATCACTATAACATGCCTCTTGAGTTTTGTGAACTCATTTAGTTATTTTTTTGTTGAAAGCTGATTCCAACCTAAATGAGTCCACACACTACACAGATATGATACAGAGGATCTGAAACCTTCTCCTGAGGGTACTAGGCTGGAGAGAGGCCACTTTCCATTGCGTCATGTAAGTGTGCAAATTTCAGTTCTCTCTATTAACACCTTGAATTCCGCAGTAACACTGAATTTCCTTTCTGCTCTCCTGCTTGGGATTTCTAGTATGATGCCGGCAAGCTTCATCTTGCGTGACATCTAGTGGTTTCATGTTGTAATGAGAACACGGAGGAGACTTGGAAGCTCTGGCAAGCAGGCCAAAGGGGTGAGGTTCAAGTTTCTTTTGCGTCTTTACCCTGGTCAAATAGTCATGTGAGAAAAATGATTTAGAGATCACTGCAATTCAGATTGTCCCACTTCCTACTTGTAAAACGGAATTTATATTTGTGCTCGCACTTCATTGCTGGAATGTTAAAAATCTCTGGAAGAGAGGTGCTATGTTTTTTCAAGTGGGCATGACTATAAAGCAGTTTCTTTCCCTTCTTTGGAAACTGTGAAGGTGTTACAAAAGAACAGTGAAGGGGAAAGAAGAGAAACAATGTCCAAAGTTCTCATTCTCTGGCCAGAGCAGAGAAAACCGTGGAGATTTTTAGATAGTAAGAAGCCAATGATTCATACTTTTTTCTGTCTGGTTCGAACTTGTGCTTATTTAAAAGCAAAATGAAAACCAGAATTTGACATCCCAGATTTGAAACCCATTTCAAAATCATTATATAACAGATTTGATTGTGGTTCAGAAGTTATTTATCTTACTCTTGTCTTTTGTTTTCTCTCCACCCTCAGATTATAAAATATTGAATAGTCAAAGGAATTCCCAGAGAACAGATGGAACTAATTCATTATGACTTTCTTCTTAAATTTTATATTCATAAAAGCACAGAAAATAATATAGCAAACTTTCATGTGCCCAGATTTTCTTTAATAGAAAAAGAAAATATTATGGAAAATGTTGATTCAATTTTTTTTTCATTCTAGCTTTATTCACCATCACTATGATGCATTTATCCTCCTATCCAATTGTTTCACAAAATTTACTTAATATCAAGAATATTGTTTTGCACCCAATAAAAATACAGTTCAGTGTGTTACTATATAACTGTCATACCATACATATCATTCTGCAATTTTTTCATAATTTTTTATAGCTATTCATGTTTAGACATACAATGTTAGTCCATTATTTTAATTGCTATTTCCATTGTATGAAGAGATCACAATTTGTTTAATATTAGAATTTTTTTTTCAATTTTTTCCTATCAAAACAAAGCAGTGAAAGTATTTTTAGAATGGTGGGGTAAGGACTTCTGCTGTACAGAAAGCATGGCTGTAGAGGCCTCAGGAAACTTTCATTCATAGCAGAAGGGGAAGCAGGCACATCTTACATAGCTGGAGGAGGAAGAAAAGAGAGAAAAGACATAGAAGGGGAAGGTGCTACTCACTTTCAAACAACCAGATCTCATGAGAACTCACTCACTATCATGAGAGCAGCAAGGGGGGAAACCCACCCCAGTGACCCAATCACCTCCCACCACACCCCTCCTCCAACACTGGGAATTACAATATGTCATGAGATTTGGGTGGGAACACAAATCCAAACCACATCATTCTGCCCTTGGCCCCTCCCCAATCTCATGTCCTTCTCATACTGCAAAATCATTATATAACACATTTGATTGTGGTTCAGAAGTTCAATCAAGAGTTCAATCATCTCTTCTCAAGAGTTCTCCAAAGTCTTAACTCATTTCAACATTAACTCAAAAATCCAAAGTCTCATATGAGAAAAGTCTAGTGCCTTCTGTCTATGAGCCTGAAAAATCAAAAACAGTTAGTAAGTTAGTAACTTCCAAGTTACAAAAACTGTAAGTTAGTAACTTCCAAGATACAATGGTAGTACAGGCATTAGCTAAATATTCCCTTTGCAAAAGGGAGAGATCACAAACACAAAGGGGCTACAGGTGCCATGCAAGTCTGAAACCCAGCAGGGCAGTCTTTAAATCTTTTATTTTTTTAATTTAATTTTATTTTATTTTATTATTATTATACT
>NW_016804457.1:25156-26581 GCF_001698545.2 Rhinopithecus bieti | reverse complement strand
TATATATATATCTTTACCTTACACTTGGGTACATTCCTTATTAGAGAAAAGGCAAGGATAGATAAATAAAGGGTGCCCACTGCCTCTATATTTACTTCGTACATGAATGAGAATGAGACTATGAATATTTCTGTTAATAAGATCACAGAACAGCATAGTACCAGTTACATAATAAGTGCTTAATGAATATATACTGTGTACAACATTATAAACAGTTTTATAAATTTCAAACTCAGTTGGGCTGATGAGAAAAACAATTGCAAACCACAATGCCCTGTGAGGGGTAGTGTCCAGTCATGGTTGACTTGATCAGTGTTTCCAAACACGTTAAAGATACATTTAAAATCAAATCCTGAGCAAGCTGCCAAGAAGTTTACAAGTTATTTCCACCAACTTTGTTCCTCATTAAAAGAAATAAAATCATCTCTGAGAGTTATTTTAAAACACTTAATGTTATCAGGTAAATACATTCTGACATCATTCAAAATGGCCGAGTTAATTTAAATTTTGATTTCATTACTTACAGTTTTGCAAAATGCTTCTATGAATAACACATCAAAACTTTGCAGTGAATGTGCTTCACTTCCCTACAGAATTGGTTTGGAGGTAAGCAAAAATCAGAATAAGTCCATGAGAGTGTATCATACATGTGAACATTACCTGTTATATATACATTGTCAGAAAAGAGAGTGAAAATTCCTTTTGTGATGAATAGGAAGTCATTGGTGGCCTGTGAGCAGGATGAAGCATGATCACTAGGTTTAGGTTCCATCAGGAGTATGCATGTAAGGCAGTTTAGTGTAAGAAGAGAACCAGTGATTGGGGAGATCAATTAAAAAACTAACTGCTGTAACAGTCCAAGCCTAGAAATGTAAGAAAATGAGAAGTTTTGTTAAACCTTGGGAAGGTATTAGGTTGAACTATGGAAGACGACTGATATTTGACCCTTTCTGCTCTACAGAAATGGGAATTGCATACAGCTTGACCTAATAGAATTCAGGACATGGTGATTGACTTATTGTGAAGAGTGAGGAAAAAGAAAGAGTTAAGAAAGATGGGTATTCAGCAATATTCTATCTTCGGCAACCTCTGCTGCTGATACCCAGGCAAACAGGGTCTGAAGTGGACCTCAAGCAATCTCCAACAGACCAACAGACAGTCCTTCTGACTGTCAGAAGGAAAACTATCAAACAGGAAGGACACCTATACCAAAACCCCATCAGTACGTCACCACCATCAAAGACCAGAGACAGATAAAACCACAAAGATGGGGAAGAAGCAGGGCAGAAAAGCTGGAAATTCAAAAAATAAGAGCGCATCTCCCCCTGCAAAGGAGCGCAGCCCATCGCCAGCAACGGATCAAAGCTGGTCAGAGAATGACTTGGACGAGAGGAGAGAAGAAGGCTTCAGTCCATCAAACTTCTC
>NW_016804457.1:9089-20670 GCF_001698545.2 Rhinopithecus bieti | reverse complement strand
AAAAAAAAAAAAAAAAAAAAAAAAAAAAAAAAAAAAAAAAAAAAAAAAAAAAAAAAAAGAAAGATGGGTATTTAAAGTCTTGGCAACTGACAGGACATAATTGATTACAAGACAACATGAATTATATTCATACTTATATCTACTAAACTTTTATTATGTGCCAGTCATGATTTAAGTACTTTACATATATTAAACTATTTAATTCTCAGAATAACTTCCTGAGGTAAGAATGTTTATCCCTATTTCACAAAGGAGGAAACTGATTTATAAGAAATTTCACCACAAGCATGTGCTACTAAATCAAAGCTTGAATTTGAACCCAGGCAGTCTGGTTCCAGGACCCAGAGTAAACTCTATGTTATACCTGCCTCTGTACAGATATCCCTGGGGTGACTGTCATAAATGAGGAAGTAGAGGTGATGGGTCAACTTGGCTTTGTCAGCTATCCTCTTATTTTCTCATTTTAATGTATTTTAATTTGAAAAGTAATTCATGCTCATTGAAACCAATATAGACATTTATCAAGGAGAAAACTCTCTCCCCTCCATTTCCCCTTCAAGCCCATGTCTCAGAGATAATTTAGTGTGTATCTTTCCAGATGCTTCCTATGCCTATAAAATTTATGTTTTCATATAAATATACCCACATATAATTTTGTGGGATTTTTTTTTACAAAAATGAAATCATACAGTGCATATTGATTTTCAACTTACTTTTTTCACATAATGTACCTTGGGCATCTTTCCATATTATAAAGTAGCTCTACTTCAGTCACATCATTGCTAGCACTTTATTTCATAGTATGGTTATAGCAAATTTTTAAATCAATGCTTGTTTAGTGAGCACTTAAATTTTTCCAGTTTTTCCTGTGATAAGAAATACCACCTTTATCTATCTGTCTGTCTGTCTATGTATATATCCATCCATCCAATGATGCTGCTATCTTTGTAGGATGCAGTCTTAAAGGTAGAGTTCCTGAGTCATAGGGTATCCATATTTAAAATATTTATAGATGTTGCTAAATTATCCTATCCTGAATCTCTGTCAATTAACATTCCTACCAGAAATATATGAAAGAGTACATTTCCCCACATGCTTTTCTTGAGCCAAAACAAGAATGCCTCCAGAGCATTACAGTCAGGAAGAGGGCTAGAATCTAGGCTCCATGAAGAACAATTGAAGGATGTGAGATTGTTGATCCTGGAGAAGAGAAAACTCCAAGTGGTGTAAGTTTGGTCTTCAATCTCTGAAAGTCAGAGGATACCAACCTAATGAAAATGTCCCCAGTGGGAGGAAACTTCAGGGAATCAAATGTCTGTCTATTGGCTATAAGACAGTGCTTTCTATCAGATTTATTCTGAGGTGGAACTGTTTATCTCTGAGGAGAGGGGGGTCCCTGTTACTGAAGGTATTCACAAAGGTGTTGAATGACCACCTAACAGGAATATTAACCTTTTTTTTAGAGATAGGGTCTTGCTATGTTGCCTAGGCTGACTTCAAACTCCTGAGCTCAAGCGATCCTCCTGCGTCAGCCTCCCAAGTAACTGGGATTTCAGGTGAAAGCCACTGTGCCTGGCTGGAATATAAAACTTTTAATGGAATTATGTTAGAGAAACTTTTCCACCATTATCTTGCCCTGAGAGTATTAGAAACGACAACTCTTAAACTGGGAAAGAGATAAGGGGACCCAAGATGTTTTCTTCCCAACCAGAATTCCACTGCTTCTAGGGATAATAAATTTGGGAATCCTAGTCCTGCTACACAAATAAGTGATGGTAGATTTCTGTGTGAGCCCTGTTAATGTGGAGCACATCATAAGAAGAGAAAGGACACACAGAGACAGATATATTCTGCTTTTCCAGGAAATCGACAGACATGTCCTTCACACTGCAGACACTTCACTAGCTTCTTCTATATGTTTTCCCAGGCCAGAGTCCTGAGATAATTTGCAGGTCAAAATGCCCACTTTGAAGGAAGGAAAAGTTCATTATCTGTGCAGAATGGCAGAGGACTGATTGAGCCTAATTCTCTAAACTAGAAGTCCAGTTCTGCCATTGGCTGGCTCTGTAACCTTGGACAAGTCTCTTCAGTATTCTGAACCTCACTTTTCCAATCCACACAGAGATGAAATTGGACTGCATGTTCTCTGTTTCTGTCCAGATTTCATGTTCTATGAAACTGTGTCTTTAAGTCAAGTGCCCCTCCTTTATGCTTCTGCAAGACACTGTTTGGACAACTATCACTCCACTTCTGCTTTGTGTTGAAATTTTGTTTACTCTTTCTCCTATTAGGCTGTGAAATGTTTGGCCTAACACATGGTATGGCACTTTGTAGGCACTTATGTCAGTGAAGTGAACTTGAATTATTTCTAATATCATGTTCAAAAGTCATGATATCTGCACAAAGTAGAAAATTGATGTCACAGAGCCCAAAGGGATTTCATTCTTAAGCTCCATTCCTTTCTCCCTGAGTTCCTCTGTAAGGACAGTCAAGAAGCAATAGTGAGAAAGGCAGAAGTCTTGACAAGGAAATAACTTTTGGATCCTCTGACATCATGATAGTTGCCTCTTTTCCTGGTACTTTCAAAAATTTGAGCCTAAATTTCTTTTCCTTTCTAGGATTATTGTCAGCTGGAATCTAATTTCTGAGAGTTCTCATTTAGTTTCTTTCTCTGACCTGCCTTGCAAACCACATTTCTGCCAACCAATTCATATCTTCTGTGGAGGCCTATCTTTCATGTATCCCTTTTCTTGCCAAAACAAAGAAGATTCTCTCTTTGTTTTCTGCTCTGGCTCAGTCTCCAGCAGCCCAACATCAGAATTTCTGTTAGGAGACATAGGCCAAGGCTTACCCTTGCTTCATCCTCTTTTGAGATTCCAGATGTAAAGCAAATGATGACAGCAACACAGTTCCCTGTACTTTGGAAACTGGTTGAAAAGGATGACCGTATGGGGGAGATTTTACTTGTATTTAGACTTGTTCTGACCACAAAATTAACAGAAGAATAATAAAGATGGGAGGGGAGAGATTAGAGACCACAGTTTTGTGAGAGAAACATTTTGAGTTTGTTTGCTTTCTAATTTTGGAGCCTGGTCCATCTTACCTAAATAATACCCCTCTCCCACATAGCCCTGAATAATGCACTGTGGGAGAGGGACAAAAATACACCATAATAAAGTCTAGGCTCCCCCCTTCTGCCACCATATAGCTGAAGATATGGGATTACAGCAGACTAAGGCAGTACCAGAACTGGGAGACTAAGGTTATTCAGTTGTAGCCTTTCTCTGCCCATAGAATGACAATACCTGGGAGCCAAAAGTATCTCACAAAGCAATCTTTTTCAGGTAAGATACTATTATCCATGCTCTCATCTTTAAACTTCTAGACTATAATCTCTAGAAGGCATCTCAAAAATCATCCAGGGTGTTTTGGTTGGTTGGGCATGCAATTAAGTCTTTCATTCAAATAAAATCTTACATGGAATTGAAGGTCTACAAGAGAAAGCAAAGCTGCTCTGGAAAAGTGGAGATATGGGCTGCATTAGTCAATTTTTTGCATTGGTGTAAAGAAATACCTGACGCTTGGTAATTTATAAAGAAAATATTGAATTGGTTCATGGTTCTGCAGGCTGCACAGGAAGCATGGTGCTGGCATCTGTTTCCTATGAGGGCTTCAGGAAGCTTACAATCATGGCAGAAGGTGAAGGAGAAGTAGGCTTGTTACATAGTGAGAGCAAGAGCAAAAGAGAGAAGGTAGGGAAATGCCACACTCTTAAACAACCAAATCACTTGTGAGCTCAGAGCAAGAAATAACTTATTACAGCAAGAACGGTGCTAAGCTACTCATGAGGGATTCTCCCCCATGAGCCAACACCTCCAACTAGACCACAACTCTAACAATGGGGATTACCTTTCAGCATGAGATTTGGAGGAGACAAATATCCAAAATATATCATCGAGCCTCTGGCCCCTAAAATATCATGTCCTTCTCACATTGCAAAATAAAATCATACTTTTCCAATAGTCCCCAAAAGTCTTAACTTTCCTGCCTGAACTCAAAAGTCCCATGTCCTGAGCCCAAAATCCAAAGTTGCATGTGGAGATGTTTCTTCTACCTATGAGCTTGTGAGATGGAAAACAAGTTATTTACTCCCAAGGTAGAATGATGGTACAGACATTGGGTAGACATTCCCATTTCAAAAGGGAGAAATCAGCCAAAAGAAAGGGATAATACTCCCCACACAAGCCTGAGAAGCAGATATAGCAGTCATTAGATTTTAAAGCTCTAAAATAATCTCTTTTGACTCCATGTCCCACATCCAGGGTACACTGGTGCAAGGGGTGGACGCCTATGGTGCGGGCAGTTCTGCCCCTGTGGCTTTGCTAGATGCAGCCCATGTGGCTGTTCTGATGGGTTGAAGTCCAGTGCCTATGGCTTTTTCAGGCTGAGAATGAAAAGCACTGCTGACTCTATCATTCTCAGATCTGGAGGGTGGGGTCACCCTTCCAATAGCTCCACTAGGCAGTTCCTTGGTAGGGACTCTGTGTGGACACTCCAACCCCACATTTCCTCTCAATCTTACCCTAGTAGAGGCTCAGTGCAGTGGCTCTGCCCCAGCAACAGGCACCCAGATTTTTCCATACATCCTTTGAAATCTAGATGGAAGCTGCCAAGCCTACTTCATGTTTGTGTTCTCCGTACCTGCCGGCTTCATACTATGTGGAATCTACCAAGGCTTATAACTTGCACTCTCTGAAGCAGTGGCTTGAGCTGTACCTGGGCCCTTCTCTGCTGAGGCTGGAGTCAGAGGATCCAAGATTTGAGGTGCAGTGTCCTGAGGCTGGGCAGGCCACTGAAAGGATCCTTTCTTTCTAGGCCTCTGGCCTGTAATGGGAAGGACTGTTCTGAAAACTTCTGAAATGCCTTCCAGGTCTTCTTCCCATTGTCTTGGATATTAGCACTGTGCTCCCTTTTAGTCATGCTAATCTCTCTAGCAACTGGTTGTCCCATAGCCTGCTTGGATTCTTTCTTTACCACAGGCCAGGCTGCAAATTTACCAAACTTGTACTCTCTGCTTCCCTTTTAAATATAAGTTCCAACTTTAAGTCATTTGTTTGCTCCCATATCTGATCATAGGCTGTTAGAGGTAGGCAGACCACCTCTTGCTTAGATATTGCTTTGCTGCTTAGAAATTTCTTATGTCATCATTATATGTAAAAGATACATGCACATGCATGTTTATAGGAGTGCAATTCACAACTGCAAGGATGTGAAACCAACCTAAGTACCCACTGATCAATGAGTGGATAAGAAAATGTATATATACACCATGAAATACTACTCAGCCATTAAAGGAACTCAGGAAAGGAGAAATAATGTCTTTTGCAGCAACTGTGATGGAACTGGAAGTCATTATTCTAGGTGAAGTAACTATGTTCTCACTTATGAGCGGAAGCTAAGCTATGAGGATGCAAAGACGTGTAGAACAATATAATAGACTGTGGGGACACTTCAGGGGGAGTTTGGGAGGGGGGTAAGGAATAAAAGACAACATGTTGGGTACAGTGTTCACTGCTCAGAAGACAGGTGCACTAAAATCTCAGAATTTACTACTAAAGAACTCATCCATGTAACAACAACAAAAAAAAATTGTATCCCCAAAACTATTAAAATAAAACATAAAACAAATAAATTTCTCCTGCCAGATACCCTAGGTTATCACTCTTAAGCCCAAATTTCAACAGATCTTTAGGACTTGGACGTAATGCAGCCAAGTTCTTTGCTAGGGTGTAACATGGGTGACCTTCACTCTAGTTTCCAATAACTTCCTCATTTTCCATCTGAAACCTCATACCCTGGACTTCACTGTCCATATTTGTATCAGCATTTTTGTCATAGCCATTTGGAACCATTTCTTTTCAAGCTTTTTCTCATCTTCCTGTCTTCTCCTGAGCCCTCTAAACTCTTTCAGTCTCTGCCCACTACTCAGTTTCTAAGACACTTCCACATTTTCAGGTATCTTTATGACAATGCCCCAGCTCTTAGTACCAGTTTTTTATATAAGTCTGTTTTTGAGTTGCTATAAAAATACCTGAGGCTCCGTAATGTATAAAGAAAAAATGATTTAGTTGATTCATGGTTCTGCATATTGTTCAGGAAGCATAGTGCCAGGATCTGCTTCTTTTGAGGGTACTAGGAAGCTTATAATCATGATGGAAAGGCAAATGGGGAGCAGGCATATCACATGGCAAGAGTGGGAGCAAGAAGGAGAAAAGGAAGGTGTCACAAGCTTTTTATTAACAGATCTCACATGAACTCAAAGTGAAAAGTCATTCATTATAGCAAGAATGATGCTAACCCATTCAGGAGGGATCCTCCTCTATGATCCAACATCTTCCACTAGGCCCCATCTCCAATATTGGGGATTATATTTCAACATAAGATTTGGAGGGGAAAAATATGCAAATTATATCCTTCACCAAGAGCCTACCTTCTCAATTTCCCATTGCTTCCTGAAGCACTTTCTGAAGTAGTTACCTAGGGCTCCAAGGAAAACATTTTGAAAAATACCAATCTAGACCAATTCTTTCATATTATAGATTTAAAAAACAAAACAAAACAAGACAAAACAAACTGAGGCCCAAAATTACTTGGAAGTTTAGTTCATTTTCATATTTAAAAAACCCAGATTTCCTGATTGCCAATCCAGAAAACTTTTTTTTAACTCTATGCAGCATCTTCTTATAACTTGTTCTTAAAATATTTTGGCAAGGATACTTTCTCTCTTATAGCAAGAAAGGAATTGGAGGTATCCCCTGGTAATTGCCTATGCATGGACCACTGCAATGATACATTTTATGGTATACAGGAAGGCAGTAGAACAACCCCAGATCTCAGAAGTTGGTTGATAAAATCAACATACAATGTTAGGAGAAAATATATTTATCTTCCTGAAGCAGCTTGATCACAGCTTGATCAGTTGTGTTAACATCTATAGGGAGAATGTGTGAATCAGAAAGAGAAGGAATCGTTATGGACACAGAGAAAAACAAGATATCAAAGAGATCCCAGGTGGCACAGTGTATCCAGCGAAGTCTAAGCACCACCAGAATCTGAAGACACTCAAACTCAAAGTTCCTAGAAAGTGTTGTTAACAGGTAGAGATGGTCCAGATAAAATATCCCTTAAAATTATCCACCTTCTTTTTGTCTGGGTCCTTTCTCTTTAAACAACCATATTCTTATGCTGAACAATTCCTCTTTTTAGGAGGTAATAGTCCTTCCTTGCTGGATTTCTTCTGTTTTGAGTCTTTCTTTTACTCTACACGCTTGTTGGACAATTACCTTCTCTGCCACAGTTTCAACGTCCTCCCATAATTAATGAGTATCACATCATTAGCTCTAGTTTAGGCATCTCTCTTGAGCTCCAAACCCATTGATCCAATTCTCTACTTCTGTATATCTCCATCTGGAGATTCTACATGAACTTCAAGCTACACTTGCTGAAAACAGTGGATTAGTTAGGGTCTCAAGCAGAAGCAGATGGCACACTCAAAACAGGATAATTTCAAACAGACTTCTTTACAAAGGGGCTATTTATAAAGGGGATAGATATGAGGGAGAAACAAGAGATAGGGAAGTCAGCCAAGATAGTGGACCTTGAGCTGTTATCACTTCTAGGAGAGGACTAGGGGAGGGAGCAATTGCTAATATCTGGAAGAAGAGACAATTCTGTAGAGTTGGCCACCTTGAAAAGAGCAGTGTTTTTTTGGTTTACAGATTTAAGCCACACAGGCCAAGTTCTCAGAGAGGAAGCCAAGGCAATAATAATGCTGACTTCATTGTCTTTTATGCAATTTTCCTATAGTGCCTCCCGTTGGCTGAACCCAGAGGACACAAGAATCTAGAAGATGAAGTCCAATTAGGTCAGTCATCTTGGAAGTTGATTTTGAGGAAAAAATGGAAGCTATATGGCATATGTGTGTTTGTAAGTTATGCACATGCATGCATATACATACATGTATACATACATGTATGTATATGTATGTGTCTGTGTATATAATATTACTCCAAACACATTCCTGTAATATATTATTATTATTATTATTTTTTGAGATGGAGTCTTACTCTGTCACCCAAGCTGGAGTGCAGTGGTACGATCTCAGGTCATTGCAACCTCCACCTCCCAGGTTCAAGCAATTCTCCTGCCTCAGCCTCCCAAGTAGCTGGGATTACAGGTGCCTCCCACCACACCTGGATAATTTTTGTATTTTTAGTAGAGATGGTGTCTCACCGTGTTTCCCAGGCTGGTCTTGAATTCCTGACTTCAGGTGATCTTCCAGCCTTGGCCTCCCAAAGTGCTGGGATTATAGATGTGAGCCACCACACCTGGCCTACACTTCTGTAATACATTCTATATAAAAAAGACATTATAACATAGAATGAATGCCAGCTCAGACTTAACCATCAGCAGGGCCTTCAAAAGAAGAGTATAGTTCACCAAAAGGAGGTTCCATGTAATTGTATTCCTACATTATGTTAGTAAATATTTCAAGAAAAATAAATGCTGTGATTAGATATGTTTGAAAAATATTGCATGAAATAAAGTTTGACAGTACTCTGTATTTCAGGACTTCCAAGAGTTTTAATATTCTAGTGTGTATTATAAAATGCTAAGAAAACTGTATAACATTTAATGTTTGTTCAAATTATTTGAATATAAAACTCATTTTACAGAGGATTTCATATAACTAATATTCTAAAGAACAAACTTTGAAAAATGCTAGTTTTGTTTAATCCATCCATTTAACATATAGAAAAAATAAATTTTGCTTAAGGTGCAAAGTTGGCTCAGTGGCAGGACCAGAATTCAGGTCTATAACTCAAGAATCTGTGGTCTACTCCTGTTTGTACCATATCATATTCCCTTAGTAGCTTTCTCTAATAACAGCTTAGTATTAATTTATATTCTATGACTACCTAAAACTTTTTGGATTTTGTTTTAATTTTTTTTATTGTATGTTACTTATTCAAATAACAGTTGTATAAAACCACTATTTGCTGTGTAAAATAACATTTTGTTTTCTTCCAAGTTTTAAGGAAAAGGTTTCAAGTTCTCTTATTCTGGATTTTGTGAACAAGGCTATTTTCTCTCTCTTCATGTCTTTTGTGATAACAGTGTTTGTTTTACACTCCCTGTTGGTCTGTCTTTTCATCATGAAAGCACATAAAACTGTCAGGAGACTGTGGTTCAGCCAAAGCTCTGCTAATAAAAAGCAGCTTAATTTTGGGCAAGAGACATTTCTGGTCCTCAGTCTCTTGATATGTAAATCTGTAGGGGCAGGGTCTGTCAAATGGCATGGTAGATACTTAGATGCTTTCTAAGCATACATGATTTAGGACATTCACCCAGAGGGCTGTAGCATCACGATGCCAGCTAGACCCAGCTGTGTGGTTGTGTCCCCAGCACTCTAGCCCATGTCATGTCCTAAACCTCAGGAAATAGAAAGTTTAGAACAATAGGGAGGCTGCCCATGGGACAAACAGAGCCAAAGTATGTACTTCTTAGAGCCACCTGCTCAAGGCTGCTGCTACTGACAGCAACTGCACCACCCCTCAACAGCAGGGCTTCCATACTCCTGCATCCACCTTTAGGAGGACTAGGCACTGAGCAACCTACAAGCCATCCTGGGGCCTGAGAACAGATCTGTCATGGCTACCACTGCTGGTATGCACCATCTAGGTGTCTTGAAGACAGGCCCTTCTTACCCACCCCCACGATCACTAGCACCCAGGTGTGCCATATAGGGAACAGGGGATTTATCTGCACTGCCCATTGCAGACCTCACCCATGCAAAACATCAAGAAGCTCAAGGACAGGCCCACACGGCCCACTGCCACTGTCACACACATGTATCATCTGTGAGTTTAGAGATCAGCTTGCCTTGCTTGCCACTGCTGGCACCCATGAATGTTGCCCAAGAGCCTGAGAACAGTCCCACCATACATACCACTGCTGACCACATGTATTGCATGTGGTGATGGAGATAAGGCATGCCTTGCCCACCACAAGCGGTACAAGTGATTGTCATCCAGGTCCATAAGGATGGTCCCACCCTGTCTTCTGCTGCTGGTTCTCATATGTGCATCCCAGGGCCTGGGACCTGGGGCCTGGTCCACCCTGCCAGCTACTGCTGATGCCAGCATTGACCAATGCATATCACTTGGGGTTATGGTGATTGCCCATCCAGCTAAGTGCCTCTACTACTGATAGCTGTGTAACCTACTTGGAAGCCTGAAGGTTGCCCTACCACTGCTACTGCCAATGCTGACTCTCTTCATGCTGCTTGGGGGACCACGTCCTGCAATCTCAATCCACCACCGCCAGCACCCAAACATGATGACTGGAAGGCCCAAGGATGAGCCCATCTGAAATCAATACTACCATGCCCATGCATGGTGCCCAGAGCCTGAAGACTGAAACCTTTGGACCACCACCACTGATGCCTGAGGACTGGACTGTCAGGCATCCCCATCCCTAGCAAATCCTTACCATAGCCTCCATTAAAAACCACAGCCTAAGACATTGAGGAACTCACAGACATCACAAACACTGATTACAGCCAAAGAAATTATATGAAGACTACACCACGGTATTCACTCAGAATCAAAGCCAAAGAACCTTACCCAACCAAAACTATAGATATATGTATAGAAGTAAGTCATTCTCTTAGAAAGTCAATTCATAAAATTGGAAAAAAAAAAAAATGACTGTTACACCAGAGGTGAAGATATCATTATAAAGACACAGGAAATATGAAAGAGAAAGGAAATATAAACCTTCATAGAAACACAATAATTCTGCAATGAAATATCCCAGCCGAAAGAAAATCTATGAAATGCCAAAAAATGAATTCAAAATAATGTTAAAGAAACTCAGTGAGATAAAAGAGAACACAGATGAATAATAAAGTGAAATCAGAAAAATAATTTGTAATCTGCATGAGAAATAGAAATCATAAAAGAACTAATAATTTAAGAAATAAGATAAAATATAACCAAGAGCTTCAACAATAGACTAGATTGAGCTGAAGAAATAATTTTGGCACTTTAATAAAGTGCTTTTGAAACAACCCAGTCAGACAAAAATAATAAAAAAGAATAAGAAAAATAGGAAAGCCTATGTGATACATGGGACACAATAAAGTGACCAATTTTCAAATTTTGGGAGACGTAGAAAGAGAAATGATGGGCAAAGTCATAGAAAACCTATTTTTAAAAATGATAGCTGAAAACTTCACAAGTTTTGCAAGATATATAGGCATCAAGATACAAGTAGCTCCAAGATCTCCTAATAGATTCAACACAAAAAGGTCTTCTCTAAGACATGTTATAGTCAAGCTGTCAAAAGACAAACACAAAGTGAGAATTCTAAAAACAGAAGAAGAAAAGTGTAAAATCACATATAATGGTCTCTCCATTAGATTAACAGAGGATTTCTCAGCAGAAGCCTTACCGGACAGGAGAGAATGCGATGCTGTATTCATAGTGCTGGATGAAAAAAAAAAAAAAAAAAAAAAAAA
>NW_016804457.1:0-8793 GCF_001698545.2 Rhinopithecus bieti | reverse complement strand
AGAAAACTATCCTTCAAAATAAAGAAGAAATAGTCTTTCATAGGCAAACAAAAACTGAGGGAATTTTACACCTAGACATATTTTACAATAAATAAGTAAGGAAGACATATATCTGGAAGCAGAGAATGATATATAGCATTATAAAACACACAAAATATAAAACTCACTGGTAAAACAAAACAAATGAAAAGAGAAAAGAGGCAAACATTATCACTACACACACACACACACACACACACACACACACACACAAAACCCATCAAATGGTAGACGCAAACAATAAAAAAGGAAGAAAGAGACAACGACATAGAAAACAACCAACTGACAAGAGTGAGTCATGAACTATCAGTAATAAGCTTGAATGCAAATGGCTTAAATTCCCTTGATAAAATATATAGACTAGAAGAATAGATTTAAAAAACAAAACGTAACTATAGGCTGCTTACAATAAACTCACTTCATCTGTAAATAAATAGACTGAAAGTGAAGAGATGGAAAAAATATTTCACATAAACAGAAGCCAAAAGCATCCTAGAGTAGCTATACTTACATCAGACAAAGTAGACATTAAGTCAAAAAGCATGAAAAGAAAGTCATTATATAATAATAAAAGAAGCAACTCAGCAAGAAGACGTAACAATTTTAAATATATATGTACAAAACAAAGCACTCACATATATGAAACATGTATCCCTCATTTATAAGAGGTAACATAAGAGATAAACCCCAATACAAATACAGTTGGGGAATTCAATACATGATGACTGGAAGTCCCAACACCCACAGTCAGCACTGGATATATCATCTAGACAAAATAAATTATCAAAGAAACACTGGACTTAATCTGCACCATAGACCAAATGAACCTAGCAAGCATTTATAGAAAATTTTATCAAATAGCTCGAGAATACACATCTTTTCATTAGCAAATGGAACATTCTCTAGAATAGACAATATGTTAAGACACAAAACAAATCTTAACAAATTTGTAAAAATTAAAATCATATCAAGTATCTTTTCAGACCACACTTGAACAAAACTAGAAATCTATATCAAGATAACTTTAGAAACTGTACAAACACATGGAAATTAAACAATATGCTCCTGAAGGATGATTGAGTCAATGAAGTAATTTAGAAGAAAATAAAATTTTATTGAAACAATAAAATAGAAACACAACATATCAAAAACTATCGGACATAGAAAAGGCAGTGCTAAGAGGGAAGGTTATAGCAATAAAGACTTGCACAAAAAAGTAAAAACATTTCAAATAAATAACCTAATGATGCACCTCAAGGAACAGGAAAGCACATATGAGACAAACTTGGTAGACACAAAGAAAAATAAAAATCATAGCAGAACTAAACACAATAAAGACTAAAAAATTCTGAACGTTCTTTTAAACAAAAAGTTGGTAGTTTAAAACTATAAACAAAATTGATAAACCACTAGCTAAATGAACCAAGGAAAAAAGAGAGAAGATCCAAATAAATAAAATAAGAAACGAAAAGGAGACATTTCAACTGATACCACAGAAATACAAAAGATCATTAGAGACTGTTATCAACAACTATAAGATAACAAATTTGAAAACCTAGAGAAAATAGATTAATTCCTGGACATATAAAACCTTCTGGGCAAAAAAAACCTACCAAGATTAAACCATAAAAAAAAAAAAAAAAAAACTTGAACAGATCAATATTGAGTTAGAAGATTGAATCAGTAATGAAAAGTCTCCCAATGAAGGTGGCTTAATGCTGAATTCCTCCAAACTTATAAAGACAAACTAACACCAGTTGTTTTCAAACTTGTCCAAAAAGTTAAACAGAAGGAAATTCTCCATAACTCGTTCTATAAGGCCAGCATTACCTGGAAAACAAAACCAAACAAGTAGACAATCAAAAAAGAAACTATAGGCCTATATTCCTGAGGAACACAGATAAAAATTCCTCTAGAAAATGCTACCAAATCCAAAAACACATCAAAACAACAATAGACAATGAGCAAGTGGTATTTATTATATTTCAAGAATATAAGGCTAGATCAACATATGAAAATAAATAAACTTAATATATCACGTAATGGAATTAAGGACAAAAGTTATATGAGTATCTTAACAGATGCAGAAAAAGCATTTGATAATATTCAACATTTTTTCATGATAAAACTCTCAACAAGTCATATATTGAAGGAACAAAACTCAGCATAAAAAAGGTCATATATTACAAACTCAAAACTAACATTATACTGAATAAGGAAAAGCTGAAAGCCATTCCTCTAAGAACTGGAACAAGAGAAGGATGCCCACGTTTACCACAGTTATTCAACCTAATGTTGGAATCTCTAGCCTGAGCGATCAGGCAAGTAAAAGAAATAAAAGGTATCTAAATTGGAAAAGAGAAAATCAAATTGTCCCTCTGTGCAGATAATATGATCTTATCTAAGGAATAACCTATAGACTCCACCCCAAAATTATTAGAAATGATAAACAAATTCAATAAAGTTGCCAGATACACAATAATCATACAAAAATCAGCAATGTTTTTATACACTAATAATGAACTAGCTGAAAAGAAATTGGGAAGATAATCCTATTTATGATGCTTACAAAAAATAAAATACTCAGGAATAAATTTAATAAAGGAGGGGAAAGACCTTTCAATGCTAACTAGAAAACATTGATGAAAGAAATTGAAGAGTGAAAAAACAAATGGAAAGCTACCCCATGCTCATGGATCAAAAGTAGCATTGTTAGAATGACCGTACTACTCAAAGCAATCTACGGATTCAATGCTATCCCTGTCAAAATTCCAATGATGTTCTTCGCAGAAATAGAAAAGTAATCGTCAAATTTGTGTAGGACCCCAAATAGTCAATGCAGTCCTCAGTAAAAAGAACCAAATTGGAAGTATCACACTGCCTGACTTCAAAATATACTACAAAGCTATAGTAACAAAACCAGTGCAGTATTAGTATTGAAAATAGACACTCAAACCAATGAAATAGAATAGAGAAAACAGAAATAAGGTAATGTATTTACAGCCAACTCATTTTTGAAAAAGGTGCCAAGAACATTCATTAGGGAATGGACACCTTCTTCAATAAAAGAGGCCGGGAATATTGGATATTCATATGCAGAAGAATAAAACTGGTTGCCTATCTCTCACCAATATAAAAATCAATTAAAAATATAATACGACTTAAACATAAAATCCAAACTGTAGAACTACTAGGAAATAAACGGAGGAGAAATGCTTCAAGACATTGGTCTAGGCATAAATGTTATGGCTTCCAAAGCACAGACAAAATCATCAGACAAAAGGGACTATATTAAACTTAAAAACTTTGCCACAAAATAAACAATCAACAAAGCGAAGAGACAATCTGTGGAATAAGATAAAATATTTCCAAACTCTTCATCTTACAAGAGACTAATATCCAGAAAATACAAGGAACTCAAACAACTCAACAGTCATCATCATCATCACCATCATCATCATTGTATCATAATCTCATTAAAAATGGGCAAAAGGCCTGAACAGACATTTTCAAAAAGACCACACAAGTGACTAACTGGTATATACAAAAAATGCTCAACATCTCTAATCATCAGAAAAAGGCAAGTCAATACCACAATGAGATATCATCTCACCTAGTTAGAATGGCTGTTATCAAATAGAGAAAACATAATAAATACTGGTGAAGATGTAGGAAAAAAAAGGAATCATTATACACTGTTGGTGGAAATGCAATTTAATACAGCCATTATGAAAAAAACAGCACTGAGGTTTGTAAAACACTAAATATATAATTACCACATGATCCAGCAATCTCGCTACTGAGTATTTAGCCCAAGGAAAGGACATTAGTGTATCAAAGGGATTCTTGCACTCTCATGGTTTTCAGCACTATTGACAATAATCAAGATATGATATCAACCTAAGTGTTCATCAATGGATGAATGAAAAAAGAAAATGTGGTATTCATACCTGATAAAATGCTATTCAGCTATTAAAATGAAGGAAATCCTGTCATTTGCAGCAAAATGGATGAAACTGCAGGTTAAATGAAATAAGCTGAGCACAGAAAGAGAAATATCACATCTTCTTAATCATTTGTACAAACTAAAAAAGTTGCTTTCATGAAGGTAAAGAATAGAAAGATGGTTAGTCGAGAAAGGGAAGTGTGGTGGAGGATGAGAGAGGTTGGTTAATGGCTGCCAACATACAGTTAGATAGAATAAATAAGATCTGGTGTTTGATAGCAGAGTTGAGTGACTCTGTTTCCAATATATAAAATGATAAAGGTTTGAGGTAATGAAGATCCTAAACACCTTGATTTGATCATTACAGATTAAATGCATGTATCAGAATATCACATATAGCCCACAATATGTATAGATATATCAATACAAACAATAAATTTAGCATTGGTTAAATGTTTTATTGTATGACACAGACTGTCCTAAATGCCTTATGTATTGATACATTTAATTATAAAAAACAACATATGATTTGTAAATCATTCTACTATAAAGACACATGCACATGTATGTTTATTGCAGCACTGTTCACAATAGCAAAGACTTGGACCCAACTCAAATGCCCATCAATGATAGACTGGATACAGAAATTGTGGCACATATACACCATGGAATATTATGCAGCCATAAAAAAGGATGAGTTCATGTCCTTTTCAGGCACACGAATGAAGCTGGAAGCCATCATTCTCAGCAAACTAACACAAGAACAGAAAACCAAACACCACATATTTTCACTCATAAGTGGGAGTTGAACAATGAGAACACCTGGACCCAGGGAGGGAAACATCACACACCAGGGCCTGTCAGTGCGGTGGGGGCAGGGGAGGAGTAGCATTAGGAGACATACCTAATGTAGATGACGGGTAAATGGGTATAGCCAACCACCATGGCACGTGTATACCTTTGTAACAAACCTGAACATTCTGCACATGTATCCAAGAACTTAAAGTATAATTTAAAAAAAATTAAAAAGAATATGTGATTTAGGATTATTTCTTAGACTGCACATAATATTCTCAATGTAGCTACTCCTTTATTTTACACAAGAATAGGATGGTGGTGTGCAAGGGAGGTAATGTGCTGTTTTAATTTTTTTTTCAATTATCATCCTGAAGGAGAACGCTCACTGACATATATCTTTGTAAGTTGACTGTTTTGTTACCTGCAAAGTTTGTATTTAAGCAGCAAGCACTATTTCATACAATTTATAAAACACTAAGATGTGCTCTGAGTAACAGAATTGTTTTAATACATTTTAGTGTGAAATTTCAAATACTTTTTTTTCTAATTTTATTCCGAAATTTTCAAATGTGAAGAAAAGTTTAAAGACACTGAGTGAACATCTGAATACCTCTATCTCTTTGTGCATATTCTCAGACTCATCAATGGCTAACATTGTAGCCACTTTGTGTTTTCTCTGCTCTTCCTCTCTCTCTCTACTTATATATACACATACACACACACACACACACACACATATGTATATGATTATATATATGCACATATTTATGTATATATACACATATGTATATATACACATATATACATACATTTATGTAATTTACAAATTTACATGAATGATGTTCATATTTAATTTTTTGCTAAACCATTTGAAAATAAGTTGCAAGCATCACATATTATACCTAAATAATTAAACGTACACCTCTTACAAATAAAGACATGCCTTATATAGCCACAATATCATCACCACATTGTGTGAATATCTTGTTTGTCAACAATGTTTTGCCTGCCAGTTTTAGTACCTATTGATGATAATGAATGACTAAATTAATCATACCATAGAGGTGGTAGAATGGTGATTTTTTATACCCTCAATATTTCTTAGTGAACATTCCTTGTAAAGAAGAGTACTCTACCACCACATACACATATTTAAAAAAATTAACCTTCCTCTCCCTTTTCCACCTTTTTTTAGGTTAGCAATATGAACTCATGGATTTCAAAAAAAATAAGGTGTTATATACACTTACACTGATATTCTTTTAATTATAAAATTGTCCAATGTTTGGCTAGTGAAATTCCTTAAACTTGACTCCTGTGTTCTTTTGAAATAATTCCATTAGACTTCTGAAGTTTTGACTCTAGTCCCTGACTCCCAGACAGCACTTCTGGACCCACTTGGGGACTGGAGGAACTTGCTGCCCTGAAGGTAAGGTCACAGACCTTCCTGGCATTGCTACCTGCTGACTGTAGAGTCCCAAATCCTTGGGTGAACAAAGAAAGCAGCCAGGGAGTGGTTACAGTGGGTTTTGGGTTGAACTCAGTGTTGTGCTGGCTTAAGGTGTGACCCAATGCAGACCTAGTGGTGGCAGCCACAGAGGTGCTTGTGTCACACCACCCCCAGCTTTATTTAGGTGGCTTATAACAGAGATAGAGACTGTGTATGTTTGAAAAAAAGTGAAGGATAAAGAACAAGAGTATCTGCCTGGTAATCCAGATAAATCTCCTGGACCTCGTAGAAGAGCATCCAGGTGGTATCTCTATGAGTTTCCAAGAACCACAGTGTTACTGGGCTTAACATGCCCCCTAAAGGAGATAAAGTGTCAATCACAGCATTCGAGTCTTTCAATATCTGGAAAGCCTTCCACAGAAGGATGGCTACAAATAAACCCAGACAGTGAAGACTACAATAAATAACTCCTCAATGCCCAGATGATGAAGAACATCAACTAGCATCAACACCATCCAGGAAAACATGACCTCACCAAAGAAACTAAATAAGGCACCAGGGACCAATCATGGACAAAGAAATATATGTGACCTTTCAGATAGAGACTTCAAAATAGCTGTGTTGAGGAAACTCGAAGAAATTCAAGATAACACAGAAAAGGAATTCAGAATTATATCTGATAAACTGAACAGAGATTGAATTTACTCAGAAGAATCAAGTAAAAATCCTAGAGTTGAAAATGAAATTGGCATACTGAAAAGTCATCAGAGAACTTTAATAGCAGAATTGATCAAGCAAAAGAAAGAATTAGTGAGACTGAAGACAAACTATTTGAAAATACACAGTTGTGAGACAAGAAAAGATAATTTTTAAAAAATGAATCTTGCATACAGTATCTAGAAATTAGCATCAAAAGAACAAATCTAATAGTTATGAACCTTAAAGAAGAGGTAGAGAAAGTAATGTGGTAGAATGTTTATTTAGTTTGATAATAACAGAGAACTTCCCAAACCTAGGAATGACAGAGAACTTTTCAAACCTATTGATAAATATATCAATATTCAAGTANAAAAAAAAAAAAAAAAAAAAAAAAAAACTTTTACCATGGAAGAGTATATCCAGTGAAAATATTATTCAAACATGAAGGAGAAATAAAGGCTTTCCCAGACAAACAAAACTAAGAGATTTCTTCAATACCAGACCTGTCCTACAGAAAATACTAAAGAAACTACTTTGATTAGAAAGAAAAAGACATAATCATCTGAAGGTACAAAACTCACTGATAATAGTAAGTACACATAAAATCACAGAAAATTAAAACACTAACTGTGGTGTGTAAACTACTTTCATCTTAAATAGAAAGAATAAACAATGAACAAATAAAAAATAATAAGTAGAACAACTTTTTAAGACATTGTCAGCACAGAAAGATATAAATACAAACAATAAATTAAAAAGCAGGAGGACAAACTTAAGACTTAAGAGTTTTTATTGTTTTCTTTGCTTGTTTTTTGTTGTTTATGCAAATAGTGGTGTTATCAAGTTTAAAAAATGAGCCATAGGATAGTATTTGCAAGTCACATGGTAACCTTGAACCAAAAAAATACACAATGAATACACACACATAGAAAAAACAATAAATTAAATCACATTACCAGAGAAAATTTGCTTAACTAGAAAAAGATAGGGAAAACAAGAAGCAAGTGAAGACCATAAAACATCCAGAAAACAAAAAAATAGAATGGCAAGAGTAAGATCTTACTTATCCATAATAACATTGAATGTAAATCGATTAAACTCTCCAATCAAAACACATAGATTGGCTAAAAGAGTGAAAAAAGCAAGACCCATTGATTAGTTGCCTACAAGAAATGAACCTCAGACCTTGCCTGCACCCTCCCGGAGCCAGCAGTTCTTCAAGCACCCAGCATCCAGTGATACGTGCAGAGCACCAAGGGAGGGGACATGGGCAGAGCAATGGTGGCCAGGCTCGGGCTGGGGCTGCTGGTGCTGGCATTGCTCCTATCCACGCAGATTTATTCCAATGAAACAACTGTTGTAACAGTTTCAAGTAACACCCCCCAGAGTACTTCGACTGCCCCAAATCCAGCTAATGCCACCATCAAGGCGGTTGGTGGTGCCCTGCAGTCAACAGCAAGTCTCTTTGTGGTCTCACTCTCTCTTCTACATCTCTACTTGTTAAGAGACTCGGGCCAAGAAACATCTTCTAAACTTCCCCATCTTCTAAACCAAATCCAAATGGTGTCCGGAAGTCCAATGTGGCAAGGAAAAACAGGTCTTCATCTAATCTATAATTCCACACCTTTTATTGACACAGAAAATGTTTAGAATCCTAAATTTGATTGGTTTGAAGAATGTATGCGAGGTTTGACTAGATGATGGATGCCAATATTAAATCTGCTGGTGTTTCATGTACAAGATGAAGGAGAGGCAACATCCAAAATAGCTAAGACACGATTTCCTTGAATGTGGCTTAAGAAATATGGACACTTAATACTACCTTGAATATAAGAGTAGTAATAAAGGATGTGATTGTGGA
>NW_016804456.1:0-961 GCF_001698545.2 Rhinopithecus bieti | reverse complement strand
TTTCAGACAGAGTTTCATTCTTGTTGCCCAGGCTGGAGTGCAATGGCGTGACCTTGGCTCACCGCAGCCTCCGCCTCCCGGATCCTAGTTCAAGCAGTTCTCCTGCCTTAGCCTCCGGAGTAGCTGGGATTACAGGCACGCGCCACCACACCCAGCTAATTTTGTATTTTAGTAGAGACAAGGTTTCACCATGTTGGCCAGGCTGGTCTCGAGCTCCTGACCTTGTGATCCGCCCGCCTCAGCCTCCCAAAGTGCTGGGATTATAGGCCTGAGCCACCGTGCCCAGCAAAACTTGATATATTTTAAAAAGTGTTGTTTTTAGTAGTGCTAAAATTGTAGAAGATTGTATAGCACTTCTTTGTTAGTTTTCATCCATTGGTTTTAATGTTTTATATCAAGGGTCAGCAATTTATGACAAGCATGTCACAGAGAGTCCTCAGCTGGATGGAGCCAAGTATATACTTATTCCTCTACTAACAAGGACTCTATTGCCTTTTGTTTTGTTTTGTTTTGTTTTTTGTTTTTTGAGACAGAGTTTTACTCTTGTCACCCAGGGTGGAGCTCAATCTCAGCTCACTGCAACCTCCGTCTCCTAGGTGGGTTCAAGGGATTCTCCTGCCTCAGCCTCCCGAGTAGCTGGGATTGCAGGCACCCACCAGCACGCCTGGCTAATTTTTTGTATTTTTAGTAGAGATGGGGTTTCACCATGTTGGCCAGTCTGGTCTCAAACTCCTGACTTTAAGTGATCTGCCTGCTTCGGCCTCCCAAAGTGCTTGGATTACAGGTGTAAACCACTGCATCTGGCCTTCTATTTCTCTTTTATAAGAGCTAGATGCATAGCCGCACTTCCCTTCAAAGGAATCTACACAGTACGCATCTGTGTGCTGAGTATCTGTGACCCTTTCTGTCTCCACATCCAAGATAAATGGAGTGGAACCTTACACCATTGCTATTAGTATTG
>NW_016804455.1:0-856 GCF_001698545.2 Rhinopithecus bieti | reverse complement strand
AACAGTGTAACACTCTGATATAAATTTACACATCACAAAGCAGTTTCTCAGAAAACTTCTTTCTAGTTTTTATCTCAGGATATTTCCTTTTTATTTATAGACCTCAATATGCTTGCAAATATCCCTTTGCATATTCCACAAACACAGTGTTAGCAAACTGCTCCATGAAAAGAAAGGTGTAACTCTGTGAGATGAATTTACACGTCACAAAGCAGTTTCTTAGAAAGCTTCTTTTCAGTATTTGTCTGAGGATATTTCCTCTGTCACCATAGGCTTCAATGCGATCCAAAGGATCCCTTCTCAGATTCCCCAAAAACCATGCTACCAAACTGCTCCGTGAAAGGAATGGTGTAACTCTGTGAGATGAGTTCATAAATCACACAGCAGTTTCTCAGAAAGCTTTTTATTGTTTTGTCTGAGGATATTTTCTTTGACACCATAGGCTTCAATGCAATCCCAAGTATATCTGCTCAAATTCAACAAAAACAGTACTACCAAAATGCTCCATGAAAGGGGTGGTGTAACTCTGTTAGGTGAATTCACACATCACAAAGTGCTTTCTCCGAAAGCTTCTATCTATTTTTTACCTGAGGACATTTCCTTTTTCCCCAGAGGCCTGAAATCGCTCTAAAATATCCCTTTGTAAATTCCACGAAAACAGTGTGAAGAAACTGCTCCATGGAAAGAAAGGTGTTACACTGTGAGATGAATACATGAATCACAAGGAAGTTTCTCAGAAAGCTTCTTTCTGGTATTTATCTAAGGATAATTTCTCTGTCACCATAGGCTTCCATGCAATCCAAAATATCCCTTCTCAAATTTGACATAAACAGTGCTACCAAACTGATCCATAAAG
>NW_016804454.1:0-699 GCF_001698545.2 Rhinopithecus bieti | reverse complement strand
TACCCTAGAACTTAAAGTATAGTAAAAAAATAAAATAAAATAAAATAAAAACGAAGGAAATTCTGACACATGCTACAACATGGTTAAACCTTTAAGGATATTATGCTAAGTGAATAAGTCAGTCACAAAAATACAAATACTGCAGGCCTCCACTTAGATACTCACTGTAGTCAAAATCAGAGGCGGAAAGTAGAATGGTGGTTGGGAGAATGTATGAGGAGGGAGTTATTGTTTAATAGGTACAGAGTTTCAGTTTTGCAAGATGAAAAAGTTTTGGAGATTGTTTGCACAACACTGTGAACATACTAAACACTGCTAAACTGTACACTTAAAAATGGTTAAGATGGTAAATGTTATGCATATTTTACCACAATTTAAAATTATTTTTAAAATTGATGCATAGTGCATCTGCTTGTACATATACAGGAATTTCTGGAGAGTGTATTAATAGTACTTGGGTTTTATTGTATTCCTGTTTTACTGTTTTATCATTTGTGAGCTGTCAATTTTAAACTTAAAATTGTTCAATAAATTATGATGAGCTTGTTAAAAAAAAATGTAATTATAAAATGGACCAGTATAGCTTTTCAACATTTTGTTGTAAGAATTCCAAGAATGTAAGTGTATGATCTTAGTATGTCACCTAGAATTGAGACAAATACATGAAGTTATGAGTCATGCCATTTTCAGTTTTAAAAT
>NW_016804453.1:0-331 GCF_001698545.2 Rhinopithecus bieti | reverse complement strand
AGTTAAAGATCGACCCCTGACCTAACTGGTTATGTTATCTATAGATTCCAGGCATTTTATAGAAAAACATTGTAAAAATCCCTGTCCCCTTCTGTTCTGTTCTGATTACTGGTGCATGCAGTCCCCAGTCACGTACCCACTACTTGCTCAACTGACCACGACCCTCTCAAATGGACCCCTGTAGAGTTGTGAGCCCTTGAAACAAACAGGAACTGCTCACTCGGGGATCTCAGCTCTTGAGACAGGAGTCTTGCTGATGCTTCCAGCTGAATAAACCCCTTCCTTCTTTAACTTGGTGTTTGAGGGGTTTTGTCTATGCCTCTTTCTGCTG
>NW_016804452.1:3616-7009 GCF_001698545.2 Rhinopithecus bieti | reverse complement strand
AAATCACAAAGCAGATTCTCAGAAAACTTCTGTCTAGCTTTTGTCTGAGGATATACCCTTTTTCACTATAGGCCTCAATGAGGTCATGAATATCTCTTTGCAGATTCTATGAAAACAGTGACACCAAACTGCTCCATGAAAATAACGGTGTAAATCTGAGAGATGAATTAACACATCACAAAGCAGTTTCTGAGAAAGCTTTTTGGTTTTTTGTCTGAAGGTATTTCCATCAACACCATAGGCTTCAGGGCACTCCCAAATATCCTATCGCAGATTCCACAAGAACAGTGTTAGCAAACTGCTGCAAGAAAAGAATCGTGTAACTCTGTGAGATGAAGTCACACGTCACAAAGCAGTTTCCAGAAAGCTGATTTCTGCTTTTTATTTGAGGATATTTCCTTTGTCACTATAGGCTTCAATGCTATTCAAAATATCTCTTCTCAGATTCCCCAAAAAGAGTGCTATCAAACTGCTCTATATAAAGACGGGTGTAACTCTGTGAGATGAATTCAGACATCACAAAACTGTTTCTCAGGAAGCTTCTTTCTAGTTTTCATCTGAGGGTATTTCCATTTTCACTACATTCCTCAATGTGCTCCTGAATATCCAATTGCAGATTAAACGGAAAATGATATAACAAATTTCTCAATGAAAAGAACTTTGTAACTCTGTGAGATGAATTCACACATCACAACGCAGTTTCACAGTAAGCTTCTTTTTGGATTTTTCCTGAGGATATTTCCTTTGTCAACAGAAACTTCAATGCACTCCCAAATATCCTATTGCAGATTCCACGAAAACAGTGTTAGCAAACTTCTCCATAAAAGAGAGGTGTAACTCTGTGAGTCAAATTCATTCATTACAAATAACTTTCTCAGAAAGCTTCCTTCTAGTTTTTATCTGAGTATATTTCCTTTGTCACCAGAGTCTTCAATGTGACACAAATTATCCTTCCTCAGAATCCCCAAAAGCACTGCTACCATACTGATCCATGAACAGGATCGTGTAACTCTGTGAGATGAATTCACACATCACAAAGCGCTTTCTTAGGAAGTTTCTTTCTAGTTTTTATATGAGGATATTTCCTTTGTCACCCTATGCTTCAATCTCCTCTGAAATAACCCATTGCAGATTCCAAGAAACAGTGTTAGCAAACTGCTCAATGAAAAGTTGGCTTAACTCTGTAAGATGAATTCACACATCACAAAGCAGTTTGTCAGAATGCTTCTTTCTAATTTTTGTCTGAGGATATTTCCTTTTTCACTATAGGTTTCAATGTGATCCAAAATATCCCTTCCTAGATTCCCCAAAAACACTGCTACCAAATTGATCCATGAAAAGAATGGTGTAACGCTGTGAGATGAATTCACAAATCACAAAGCAGTTTCTCAGAAAGCTTCCTTCTAGTTTTTTCCTGAGTATATTTCAATTGTCATTGTAAGCTTCAATGTGCTCTGAAGTGTCCCATTTCAGATTCCAAGAAAACAGTGTGAGAAAACTGTTCCATGAAAAGAAAGGTTTAACTCTGTGAGATGAATTCGCACGTCACAAAGAAATTTATCAGAGATTTTATTTCTAGTTTTATCTGAGGATATTTCCTTTGTCACCACAGGCTTCAAGGTGATCCAAAATATACCTTCTCACATAAGCCAAAAACAGTGCTACCAAACTGCTCCATGAAAAGAATCATGTAACTCTGTGACATGAATTAACACATCACAGCGTTTTCTCAGATTGCTTTCTCTCTGGTTTCTATATGGGGCAATTTCCTTTTCCACCATAGGCTTCAATGTGCTCCCAAGTATTCCTTTTCAGACACCACAAAAACAGTGTTGTCTCAACAGAAATGTTTAGCTCTATCAGTTGAATGCACACATCACAAAGAGTTTCTCGGAAAGCTTCTCTCCAGTTGTTACGTGAAGAATTATCTTTTTTACTCTTTATGCCTTTATGCACTCCCAAATATCCCTTTGCAGATTCCATAAAAACATTGCTACCACACTACACAATGAACAGAAAGGTTTAACTCGGTGAAATAAATTCACACATCACAAAGCAGTTTCTCAGGAAGCTTCTTTCTAGTTTTTATCTGGCGATATTTCCTTTTCCACCATAGGCTTCAAGGCGCTCCCAAATATCCCTTTTCAGACAGCACATAAACAGTGATGCCAAAGTGCTCCCTCAACAGAAATGTTTAGCTCTATGAGATGAATGCACGCATCACAAAGGAATTTCTTAGAAAGCTTCTCTCCACTTTTTACCTGAGGATATTTCCTTTTTTGCCATTTGACTCTATGGGCTCCTGAATATCCCTTTGCAGATTCCACAAAAACAGTTTTACCAAACTGTTCAAGGAAAATAAATGTGTAAATCTGTGAGATGAATTCACCCATCACAAAGCAGTTTCTCAGAAAGCTTCTTTCTAGTTTAAATCTGTGGATATTTCCTTTTTCACCCTAGGTTTCAATGTGCTCTCCAATATCTCCTCTCAGATACCACAAAAACAGTAATGATGAACCGCTCATTTGACAGTAAGTTCAAACTCTATGAGATGAATACAGATCACAAAAGCATTTCACAGAAAGCATCTCTCCAGTTTTATCTGAAGTTGTTTCCTTTTTCATTGTAGACCTCTAGGAGCTCCCAAATACAAATTTTCAGATTCCACAAAAACAGTGCTACCAAACTGCTCAAAGATAATAAAGGTGTAACTCGGCATGGTGAATTCACTCATCAAAAAGAAATTTCCCAGAATGCTTCTTTCTAGTTTTTTCCTCAGGATATTTATTTTTGCATCATCAGCGTCCATGTACTCCCAAACATCCCCTCTCAGACACCACAAAGACAGTGGTACCAAATTGATCCATGAAAAAACTCATGGAACTCTGTTAGATGAATTAAAATATCACAGAGCAGTTTCTCAGAAAGCTTCTTTCTAGTTTTTGTATGAGGATAATTCTTTGTTCATAAAAGTCCTCAATGCACTCCAGAATATAACATTGCAGATTCCATGAAAACAGTGTCAGCAAACTGCTCCATGAAAAGAATGGGGTACCTCTGTTAGATGAATTCACACATCACAAAGCTTCTTTCTAGTTATTATACGAGGATATTCCCTTTGTCACCATAAGCTTCAATCCCCTCTGAAATAAAGCCTTGCAGATTCCAAGAAAACAGTGTCAGCAAACTGCTACATCACACACTGGGGCCTATCATGGGGAGGGGGGAGGGGGGAGGGATTGCATTGGGAGTTATACCTGATATAAATGATGAATTGATGGGTGCTGACGAGTTGATGGGTGCAGCACACCAACATGGCACAAGTATACATATGTAACAAACCTGCACGTTATGCACATGTACCCTATAACTTAAAGTATAATAAAAAAAAAA
>NW_016804452.1:0-2444 GCF_001698545.2 Rhinopithecus bieti | reverse complement strand
GAACAGTGTAAATCTGAAAGATGAATTCACACATTACTAATAAGTTCCTCAGAAAGCTTCTTTCTAGTTTAAATCTAAGGATATTTCCTTTGTCACCTTAGGCTTCAAAGGGATATAAAATACCCATTCTCATATTCCCCAAAAACAGTGCTACCAAACTGATCCATGAAAAGAATCATGTTACTCTGTGAGATGAATTAACACAACACAAAGCGGTATTTAAGAAAGCACCTTTCTAGTTTTTATATGAGGGTATTTCCTTTTTCACCACAGCGTTCAATGTGTTGCCAAATATCCATTCCCAGACACCACAAAAACAGAGATGCCAAAGTACTCCCTCAACAAAATCTTTTAGCTCTATGAGATGAATGCACACATCACAAACAGTTTCTCTGAAATCTTCTCTCCAGTTTTTAACCTGAAGATTTTTCTATTTTCACCTTTGGATTCTATCTGCTCCCAAATACCCCTCTGCAGATTCCTCTAAAACAGTGCTACCAAACTGCGCAATGAAAAGAAAGTTTTAACACTGTGAGATAAATTCACCCATCACAAAGCAGTTTCTCAGGAAGCTTCTTTCTAGTTTTTATCTGAGGATATTTCCTTTTCCACCATAAACTTCAATGAGCTCCCAAAAATCTCTCCTCAGATATCACAAAAACAGTGATGATTAACTGCTCAGTCAACAACAAGGTTAACTTCTATGAGGTGAATACACACAACACAAAACCTTTTCTCGAAGAGCTTCTCTCCAGTTTTTATCTGAAGTTATTTCCTTTTTCACTGTAGGCCTCTAGGAGCTCCTGAATATCCCTTTGCAGATTCCATAAAAACAGTGCTAAGAAACTGCTCAAAGAAAGCAAACGTGTAATTCTGTGTGATGAATTCACCCATCCCAAAGAAATTTCTCAGACAGCTTCTTTCTAGTTTTTGTCTCAGGATATTTCCTTTTCCACCATTGGATTTCATGCAATCCCAAATATCTCTTATCAGACACCAAAAAAACAGTGATGACAAACTGCTCTCTCAACAGAAATCTTTACCTCTATGGGATGAATGCATACATCATAAAGGAGTTATCAGAAACTTTCTCTAGGTTTTACCTGAAGATATTTCCTTATTCAACATTGGCCTTTTCCGCTCTCAAAATCCCTTTGCATATTCCACAAAACAGTGTTACCAAAGTGCTTAATGAAAAGGATGATTTATCTCTGTAAGGTGAATTCACACAAAGCAAAGCAGTTTCTCAGAAAGCTTCTTTCTAGTTTTTACCTGAGGATATTTCCTTTTTCACCATAGGCCTCAAAGTGTTCCCAAATATTCCTTTGCAGATTCCATGAAAACAGTGTTAGTACACTGCTCCATGAAAAGAAAGGTGTAAATCTGTGAGACAAATTCACACATCATGAAGCAGTATCTCAGAAAGCTTCTTCTGGGTTTTGTCTGAGGATATTTCCTTTGTCACCATAGGCTTGAATGCATGCCCAAATATTCCATTGCAGATTTCCCGAAAACAAGGTTAGCAAACTGCTCCAGAAAAGAATCATGTAATGCTGTGTGATGAATTAACACATCATGAAGCAGTTTCTCAGAAAGTTTCAATCCAGTTTTTATATGAGGATTTTGCATTTGTCACCAGAAGCTTCAAAGTGCTACACAATATACCATTGCAGATCCCAAGAAAACAGTGTTAGCAAACTCCTCAATGAAAAGAACAGTGTAACACTGTGAGATGAATCCACACATCACAAAGCAGTTTCTCAGAAATTTCTTTTGGTTTTATCTGAGTATATTTCCTTTGTCACCATAAGCTTCAAAGTGCTCAGAAACATTCTAATGCAGATTCCATGGAAAAAATCTTATTAAACAACTCAATGAAAAGAACAGTGTAACTCTGTGAGATGAATTCAAACAACACAAAAACTTTCTCAGAAAGCTTCTTTGTTGTTTTTTTGTGAGAAAATTTCCTTTGTCACCATAGGCTTCAATGCAATCCAAAATATACCTTCTTGTATACCCAAAAATAGTGCTATAACACTGTTCTATGAAAAGAATGGTGCAACTCTGAGATGAATTCACTTTTCACAAGGATGTTTCTCAGATAACTTCTTTCTGGTTTTTATCTGAGGATATTTCCTTTTTCACCATATTCTTCAATTCACTCCTGAATATTCCTTTGCAGACTAAATGCAAAAGGTGTTAGCAAATTTCTCAATGCAAAGAATGGTGTAACTCTGTGAGATGGATTCACACATCACAAAGCAGATACTCAGAAAGCTTTGTTTTGATATTTATCTGAGTATATTTCCTTTGTCACCATAGGCTTCAATGCACTCCCAATTATCCTATTACAGATTCCACGAAACCAGTGTTATGTAACTGCTCAAGGAAAGAACGGTATAACTCTGTGAGATGATTTCATACATCACAAAGAAGATTCTCAG
>NW_016804451.1:0-862 GCF_001698545.2 Rhinopithecus bieti | reverse complement strand
TCCCACACTCCAGGAAGCAGAAAACTGCAAGTCACAGCTGATTCAACTGGTGCACCCATGGGGCTGCCAGCTTCCATCGTGCCATCTGCTGAGGCCAAAGCAGAGGACACCAGCCCAGGCCGGTCTCCGCAGCAGGGTGGGGGTAGGGGTGGGCTTGGGGTTGGAGGTGGGGATGGGAGCCGCCAATGCAAACTGGACCCTGTCTGGTTTCCTATCCTTCACTCTGCCATGCAAAGACTGTCCCACCCCTACCCCTGTCTCCCACCACCTCCACCCCTAGGCTGCCCCAGACACAGGCTCCAGAGGTCTCCCAGGATCCAGGAACTAAGGGCAACCACTGGGTTCCACACCTTCTAGTCCATGAGTCAGCCACCCCTCTGTGTGCTGACAAAGCTTGGCTCTCATGCACCACCCCAAGCCAGTCACACACCCCTGTCCCCCCAGGACAGGCAAGCATTATTCCCGCCTCCTGATTTTAGCCCTCACAACCCTGCTTCCTAGTAACCTTACCCCTCCCACCCTGGTCCAGGCAAGCCCAAAGGCCAGCACCCTCACCCCACCCTTCCTGGGGGCCACTCTACCATCTGCTTGCCCAGATGTCTTCACCTGGATTTACCAAGATAGAATTAATAACAGGGATGAGCCCCCAGCCTCTGCCAGGAAGATTTGCCAAAATACTCTCCATTTAGAAGCAGGAAGAGTGATGGGGCCTACAAAAGACCCCAGGATTGTCACCCAAGCAACAAGAAGGGCAAGGAGCCCAGTTTCCTGCCCTTACCCTGGGAGGGCGTGGCCAGAGCTCCACTAGGCCCTGGAGAAGGGTGGGCAGGAGAGAAGATCCTCTTCTTGAGGAAGCAGCCAC
>NW_016804450.1:6947-8131 GCF_001698545.2 Rhinopithecus bieti | reverse complement strand
TTATTATTTGTTACTCTTCCTGATAAACATCCTAATAATCTCCCTGTGAAGATGAAGAGATAACATTGACGATTATGTCATTATGCCAATTTTCCAAGAGTTTTATGAAACACAAAATTACTGGAATTTTTTCAAGATTTTATCAGTAAGAAGCCTTAATATATACTCGTGTGTAATAATATGTAAAATAGAAGGACATAAAACATAGTATTCTAGTCTTGTACTGGCTACTATTTGTGTGTGCGTGTGTTTGTGTACACATGCATAAGTGTATTAAAAAACTCATATATATAATACACACATACATATTATATGCATACCTATCCAGGATAGGTGTGTATATACACTGAAGTACACTCCAAAATAAGTGTAAAAAAGATCTCTAGAGCATACAAACTTTTCTTTTGAAACACAATGTTTACATATTTGTTTTGACTGATGCTTGCAAATGCTAAAAACAATATTTCAAAATGAACCTTTACTTTCCTTGGGATTTTTGGGATTTTGGGATGATAAGCACAATCTTTCCTGTTTTAACTTTACGAAATTAAACTGTTGATTTTATAATCCTTTAGGTTGACAGAAAATTTGCAAAGGTAGTACAGATTCTTCTCATATATGTTGCATCTAAATTCTCCTATATTTTAATTATATATTGACAAATAATATTCATATATATTTATGGGGTACAACATGATGTGGTATATGCATTCAGTATGGACTCATTGTACAGAGCTAATTAACATATCCCTCACCCAAAACTTATTTTTTATCTCTCCTGTCTAGCTGAAATTTTGTATCCTTGGATTAATCCTGCCCCATTCCTCTTATCTATGCCCCTGGAAAGCATCAATTTACTCTCTGTTGCTCTGAGCTGGGTTTTTTCATTGACTCCACATATGAGTGAGAGCATGCATTGTCCATCTTTCTATGTCTGGCTTATCTAATTTAGCATAGCCTCCTGCATGTTCATGCATGTTGTCACAGAAGGCAGGATTTCCTTCTTTTTAAAGTCAGGATAGGATTCCATTGTGTAGATATACCACATTTTCTTTAGCCATTCATCTGTTGATGTTGTTCATTTCAAAGTAAAGTAAGTCTATGCTAATAAGGAAAAAGTACACTTAGGAAATGTGATGAGTCTTTTAATATTAGCATCTTTTTGACATATCTATTTTTTTTTT
>NW_016804450.1:0-5047 GCF_001698545.2 Rhinopithecus bieti | reverse complement strand
GGAAAAAAAAAAAAAAAAAACCCGGAAAATAACGCAACCACGTTCCGTGAAGCAACGTGAGTGTCTCAGTAGATGGCGCTATCCGCTCTGCGTCAGGAGAGGCAGCAAGAATTTCAGGTGGAAATGGGGAATGCTGAATGAATAGTGGAGGGTGTGAGTAGGGAGTGTGTTGAAATCAGCGACAACCCAAATGGCAAGACTTCCCATTCACCTTCTGAAAGTCCAGTTAAGGCATTTCTCACTGTCATGCGATGTGAGTAGAGCTGCATGGCAGGTGAACTTACTGTCAAGATGAAGAGTCTATGGTTTTGTAGATTTCCTTCCAGGTCCATGAACGTTTCTTTCCCGTTCCATTTCCCAGATGAAACAGAGGCGCCAACCCAACCGGTATTTTACCATCAATCAGCAAGGAAACAGAACATCTGACACCAGTATATGAATACAAATTTTGTTTATATCTTTGTATTCATAGAAGTTCCTTTGGGAGGAAGGGAGAGGAGAAATTCCAAAATATTTCATTGGAAATTTTCAGCATCTCAAACTAGCAATTTCCACTACGTTGTACACAGATTAGAGAATGATTATATTTAGTGCTCATAAAATCGGTCCTAGGAAAACATGATAATCATTTCAAAACGGTGGGAAGACAATATATTAGACAAATATATTAGTTTCAACTTCAGCTCTGTGTATAGCATGGGAGACCTTGAATTAGAACGTTAGTGTTTTTTGCTTGTTTGTTTTTCTTTCTTTCTTTTTCTTCTTCTTCTTTTTTATTTTTGTAATGAATAATATGTTTTATTTTATTTTTAAGATTTTGATAGATACAAAGGAAATAAAACAAGATGATTTGGATTTGTGTCCCTGTTCAAATCTCATATCCAATTGGAGGAGAAGTCTGGTGGAAGACGATTGGATTGGGGGCAGATTCCCCCCTTGCTCCTCTCATGGTAGAAATGTTATTTATAGGAGTGAGTTCTTATGGGATCCAATGGTTCAAAAGTGTGTAGCATGTCACAATTCACTCTCTTTCTCCTGCCACTGTGGGAAGAAGGTACTTGGTCCGCCTTCACCTCCTGCCACGATTGTGAGTTTCCTGAGTCCTCCTAACCATGATTCCTGTTATGTCTGAAGAACTGTGAGTCAATTCAACCTCTTTTTTATATATTACTCTGTCTAAGGTAGCTCTTAAAGCAATGTGAAAAGAACTAATACAGAAAACCTCTCAACGCCCCTTCAGGCCATGACTTTAAGCTTGACTCTTGTGCCTGCAGCAAGAACTGCTCCTGAAATTCCAACTCTGGGATTCCAGTCATTGTAGATAATCCCATCCCTGTCCCAACAATTATTGAATGTAGTAACTACTAACTCTTGTTGAGAATCATGTCCTTGGTCATTGCTGCCTTCCATATATTTCTTTACCTTCCTTTTAGAAGTAAAGATGTTACAGTGGTGATTGTAAAAATACTGGTGGTGATGATGGTGAAAAGAAGAGATAAGAGAAATAGAAAATTGTCAAGACTGGGCATGGAGGCTCACACCTGTAATCCCAAGAGTTTGGTAGGCCAAAAAAGGATGATCACTTGAACCTTGAAGTTCAAGACTTTCCTGGGCATCATAGCAAGACCTTATCTTTACAAAACAATTTGTAAAAGTAGTCAAGGATGGTGATGTACACTTGTATTCCCAGCCACTTGGGAGGCTGAGGCAGAAGGATTTCTTGAGCCCAGAGCTTGGAGGCTACAGTAAACTATGATCACCCTATCCTACTCCAGCCTGGGTGACAGAGCAAGAAGGTTTCAATAATAACAATAAAAATAGAAAAGTAAAGAGAAAAATCACCATAAGAACCCTACTATGTTAACTACAGGTACAATCTATTGGTGGTTGATAAAATTATTGGGTGAAACTTGGAGGAAAAAAATGAATAAAATATTGATTACTTTAAAATATATATATTTGAAGGGAGCTTGTAATTACAAAAGGGGGCTTAGATTTCTCAAATGACTTTCATAAAATATACTTTAAGTCATGAATATCTAAAAATCATGAATGATCAAGAAAAGTTTCTGAGAACTTTACTGACTTTGAAAGTGACTATTGGAAGTCATATGCTTTGCAATGTGGAGATTCAATGCTTCAATTTTGTGAACTTCAAAATCAATAATATGCATTACAAGTATTTATATTGAACCAACGATTCAAGGATAATTTCAAATGATATATTTGTCACAAACCAGATATACAGGGTAGCAATTCTTTCAAAATATGTAATAGTTTATAAAATGTACAATTATTGATACCAAGAAAAACAAAGTTTTCTACTTTTTAAACAGAGATTAGAAATATAGAAAAGAATGCAAAGTAGACAAAAAATATTCACACTTCCTTTTAAGTGAATGATAAATCATACATGCTAACTGACCACTTTTAGTTCTGGCTCGTCAGGGTCTCACTCCCATGGAGCCCAGCAAGCAAAGATCCACTGGCTTCAAAGTCTTGCAGCCATCACCAGTCTGAACTCAACATGGGACTCATGAGCTTGGTGGGGGGAGGGGAATCTCCCAATGGTGAGACTTGAGTAGGCAATTTTACCCTCACAGTTTAAACAAAGTCATGGGGAAATTCAAACTGGGCCGAGTCCATCACAGTTCAGCAAAACCACTGCAGTCAGACTGCCTCTCCAGATTTCTCCTCTTGGGACAGGACATCTCAGAAAAAAGACTTCAGTCCCACTTAGGGACTTATAGATAAAACCCCTATCTCCCTGAAACAGAGCACCTGGCAGAAGGGGCAGTTGTGGGTAAAGCTTCGGCGAACTTAAGTGTCCCTGCCTGACAGCTCTGAAGAGAGTTCTGGATCTCCTAGCACAGCGCTCAAGCTTTGCTAAGGGACAGACTGCCTCTTGAAATAGATCCCTAACCCCGGTGTATCCAGACTGGGAGACACTTTAGTAGGGACTGACAGACACCTCACAAAGGAGAGCTCTGGCTGGCATCTGGTGGATGTCCTGCTGGGACAAATCTTACAAGAGGAAGAAACAAGCAGCAATCTCTGCTGTTCTGAAGCCTCCACCAGTGATACCCAGGCAAACAGGGTCTGTAGCGGACCTCCAGTAAATGCCAGCAGACATACAGCAGACAGGTGATACTAGTAGAAGGGAAACTAACAAAAAGAAAATAATACTATCAATATCAACAAAATGACGTTCACACAAAATCCCATCTGAAAGTCACCAATATCACAAACCAAAGATAAATACATTCATGAAGATGATGGAAAATTAGTGCAAAAAGACTGAAAATTCCAATACCAGGATGCCTCTTGTCCTCCAAAGAATTACAGTCAGAAGAGACTGGTGGCCAATATTCACCATTTTAAAGTCAGTAATTTTTAACCCAGAATTTTGTATCCAGACAAACTAAGCTTCATAAGCAAAGGAGAAATGAAATCTTTTACAGAGAAGCAAATGATGAGAAATTTTGTTACCCCAGACCTGTCTTACAAGAGCTCCTGAAGGAAACACTAAACATGGAAAGTATCAACCAGTATCAGCCACAGCAAAACTTACCAAACTGTAAAGACCATCCACGCCATGAAGAAACTGCAATAGGCAAAATAAGCAGCTAGCATCACAATGACAGGATCAAAATCACATGTAACAATACTAATCTTAAATGTGAAGAGGCTAAATGCTCCACTTAAAAGACATTGATTGGCAAATTGGAAAAAGTGTCAAGACCCATCAGTGTGCTGTATTCAGGAGACCTATCTCATGAGCAAATATACACAGGCTCAAAATAAATGAATGGAGGAATATTTACCAAGTGAATGGAAAGCAAAAAAAGCAGGAATTACAAACCTAAACTCTGATAAAACAGACTTCAAGGCAACAAAAATCAAAAGAGACAAAGAAGGGAATTACATAATGGTAAAGGGATCAATGAAACAAGAAGAGCTAACCATTCTAAGAATACATGCACCCGATTACAGAAGCACCCAGATTTGTAATGTAAGTTCTTAGAGACCTTAAAAGAGACTTAGACTACTACACAATAGTAGTGGGAGACTTTAATATCCCACTGTCAATATTAGATAGATCAATAAGAGAAAATTAACAAGGATATCCAGAACTTGAACTCAGCTCTGGACCAAGCAGACCTAATAGACACCTACAGAACTCTCCACTCCAAATCAACAGAATATACGTTCTTCTCAGAACCACACTGAACTTATTCTAAAATGGACCACATACTTAGAAGTAAAAGACCTCTCAGCAAATGCAAAGCAATGGAAACCGTAACAGACAGTTTCTCAGACCACAGTGCAATCAAATTAGAACTCAGGATTAAGAAACTCACTCAAAACCACACAACTATGTGGAAACTGAAGAAACTGCTCCTGAATGGCTACTGAGTAAATAATAAAATGAAGTCAGCAATAAGTAATTTCTTTGAAACCAATGAGAACAAAGAAACAACCTACCAGAATCTGTGGTACACAATCAAAGCAGTGTGCACGGTGTAATTTATAGCACTAGATGTCCACAAAAGAGAGCAGGAAAGATCTAAAATTGACATCCTAACATCACAATTAAAAGAATTAGAGAATCAAGAGAAAACAAATTAAAAAGCTAGTAGAAAACAAGAAATAACTCAGATCAGGGCAGAAATGAAGGAGATAGAGACATGAAAAACACTTTGAAAATCAACGAATCCAGGAGCTGGTTTTGGAAAGGATCAACAAAACAGATAAATTGGTAGCCAGACCAATAAAGAAGAAAAGAGAGAAGAACCAAATAGACACACACAAAAAAAATGATCTAGGGAATATCATCACTGGTCCCACAGAAATATTAACAAACTACCTTCAGAGAATACTATAATCCCCTATGCAAATAAACTAGAAAATCTAGAAGAAATGGATACATTCCTGGAGACATACATCCTCCCAAGACTAAACCAGAAAGAAGTTGAATCCCTTAATAGACCAATAACAAGTTGTGAAATTGAGGCAGTAACTAAAAGCCTACATATATATATATATA